>NC_092215.1:58862740-58893929 GCF_043381705.1 Parasteatoda tepidariorum | reverse complement strand
CGCTATATTTCTGAGATATTGAACATCTCTCATTTGAAATTAAATAAATCAACTTCGGAAGAGGGTACATCAAAAATACGGAATATCTCATTTGAAATTAAATAAATCAACTTTAGGGTACATCAAAAATATCGAATATCTCATTCGCATGGACAGTTGAAAATTTATCAAGTCAAATTCTTCTGCAACTCATGGTAATTAATAATTTATCCAGTATCTTCAACAACAACAAAAAAAAATTCCTGAATCATCAAAGTTTTTGTTTATATAAATGATACCTACTCCCAGTGGAACTTGTCTTAAAGATCATCGACTTTCCTTTTGTGTATGCTGCATGCTATGTCTACGTTCCTGAGACAACTAGAAAGCTGAGCTTCGATATTTTGGACTAAAAAGAAAAACTCCAACTGACTCCTGATAATTAAAAAGTTTATTAGAAATCCCATCCCTTTCCTTTACAAGTGACTTACGCAAAGCTCAGTTATGCCTCCCTCCCAGTGCTGCTCTGGGTTTTATCGTCAATAAATTGTTCTCACCTCGCCTCATTCAAGGAGAAATATGATTCCTCTTAAAGAGGAAATTATTAATCAAATTTCATCATTCAGTTGTGGTTTTCCAGATGTGTTCTTGGACTAATTCGAACTTTTCACGTATCTTTTGTGTTAATTTTTTTTACAATTCTCATAAAACAATTTCTTGAATTTTTATTGATTTATAAATAATAAAAAAAGCACTCGTGTAAATAAACAAAAATCATAGATTATGATTTTAAATTTTTTTTCTCATACTTGATGTTTCAATTGAAACAATTATTTTTTATTCATTGATCCTATTTACTGATGGAAAAAAAAATTTCTTGAAATTTTTATTTTCAGTGAACTGATTGTTTTGATTGGCATAAAAAATGTTAAAGTAATTATTTTCATATTTATTGTTTTATGTGTTATAGTTTCTGCGATTTATTGATTAGTAGAATTTGCATTTTTGTTTTACTGGTGTTCAGGGTTAAGATAAAAATGCCATTAAAAATTTTCTCTTCTAAATGCAACTGCAATAATTATTGAAATTCAATTTAAATATATGAATGCAATTACGGTGTGGCAGAAATTAAATCAAGAAGTGTTAAAACTAATACAAATAATTTGGAAAAATGAATAAAATACTTGTTGTTAGAATTTGAATTGAAATGTGAAACCAGACATTAATGCGTGAGTCCAACGTTGGTAATTTGTTCATAGCTCAGATCTAGCTCACATATTTCCATAAATAAACAAAGTTTCTTATTGCTGAGAGTGAATTTCAACATAAAGGTAGGAAAATGATCTAACACAAATTGAAAAGTAATGGTAACTGAATACACTCAAAATATTTACAAAATAAAAATATTTGAATTTCCTAACACTCGATTGTGACAAATTAAATTACCAATTAAGATCTCTACGCAAAAATTACTTTAAAAAACATCCCAACTAAAATTTTTGAAAAAAAAATTATGTCCAAAAAGAAAGAAAGAAAGGTATAAATGAAAAAAATAAAAGGTAATTTGCCAATTAACCAAACTTGCACTTCAGATTAAAAATAAGGAAAATAGCTAGATCAGTCAATAATTAAAAACTGATTTACCTTAATACCATATTAAATTTGAAAGCTTTGTTATGGTTTCACTTAGTGATAAATTGTGTTAAACGGGTTGTGTAATGTAAAATCTGAGAAGACTGATCACCTTTTCTGATTAAAAAGCAATTTGTCCCTACGCATTTTTTCTGAATTCTGGGTTAATAATTGCAATAAAAATACCAAGAAAGAAAATAAAAGTATTAAAAATAGAGAACATGGAAAGAAAAGAAAAATAAAAGAGAGAAAGAAAAGAAAAATAAAGGAAAGAAAGAAAAGAACATTTTGGACATAAAATAAAAAAAAAACGAGAATAACAAGAATGTAAACAAAGTGAATTTAAAGAAAAATATAGCAAAAAATAGACTGAAAATAAAGATTTAAATAGCTAAACTGAAAATAATCTTGAGTTTTCAAATGTTCTTGAGACTAAATGTGATAATGGTGCGTAACATTGTCAAAATTATGTTGACAGAATTGTGCAAATCCAAGATAATAAATAAATTCCTAACTTCAGGAAATTTTCAAATATTTTGCTATTAAGGTGACAAATATGATAGGTAAAGAATGAAGTGAAATAAATACAATACTGAAGTTTTGGACTTCAGAATAACAACCACCGCGTCATTTTTTTTTTAAATTTTGTTTTCAAACAAGGTAAACAATACTCAAATCTAATTTCAGATTGAAATTTTTCCTGTAAAAGTGCTTTTTGTGTTTTACATTTTATCCACAAACAAATTTCTAACAAATGCTTATAAATTTTTGTCATCATGATTGAAGAGTTAACTTATATTGTGTTATTATGAAGAATACTTCTTATAATGTAAAAGCTGTGTTGTGATCCTTAAGCAAAGACCTGGAGCTGAAAAAACTGTTAAGTTAAAAAAAAACTGTTGAAAATGAAAATCTTAAATTTGCTGATAATGCTACTACTAGATTTTTAATTGTGTTAAAATTGTTAGCATGAGTACAAATGTAGATGTTTTATAATTCATATTACTATTATATGTTGTTAACATTACAAATTTGATCTTTTTCATTTTAATTGTACTTCTACCAGAGGGAAGATTTTGCAAATGGATAATTTTTAAAATTTTTGGATTGTAATTAAACATNATGTTATTTGCGCGTTCGCCCAACAAGATTAACAAAATTTCCGCTCGATACAATTTTAGTATGCTTTTTATTTCAAACGCTCTCTCTAAAGATGTAAGAAAGTGTCCCCAGTCTTCCGACTTTGAAGGAATCTTAACTGTTAAAACCCGAGCACTTTTAACTAGAGAATCCAAAGATTCTATTTTTTCGTTTTTAGATTCGTCCACATTTTTTAACGATTCTTTCCTTAATTTCGCTAATTTTAATTCAGCTTGAATTCGTTCTAATTTCAACTTTTCGATTTGAACAATAGAAGCCTCTTCACTTTTTCTTTCTTCAATAATTAAATTAGCGATATCCGAAACTAAGGTAGCGTCACTTTTATATTTATCACTATTTTTAATGACATCCATTAAATCAGAGACTATAGCATTTTCGTCAAATTTCTCGCCTATCTCCGAACATATCAATTTTAAATCACTTTTACGCGCACCCTTAAACATTTTTATTTGTTTAAAAAACACTCAATTAACGCAAAATAAAACAAACCCTACTTAAACTGAGGGCAAAACAATAACCGCAATACATCAAATGGAAAGAGAATGCAAAACGAACGTACCTCTTTTAGCTTTCTAAAACGAAACTTAAAACTTCGATCGAAGAACACCTGCTTTCACAAGTTCGCCATATTACACACATCAATTAAATTTACTTCTCATAACGGCCAGATGAAGGATCTCAGCGCTGGTTCGAATTAATAATATGTTGAACTCATTTCTTAAAGTTCACACACAACTGTAGGACTGCAATTTCGCTTTATTTTTTGCATTATCATAAGAATGCTAACTCACACATCTCGAGATTCGAGAGATAGACAACAACTTCACAACAACAAAAAAAAAGAAAGCACATACACAAAAACAAAACAATTGGCGAGAGACACGTGTGGCGCGGGACCTCACAATTAGTGAGATATTCACAACATCGCCACACGCAAACATTCTCCCCGCCATGAAATCCCTCACAAAAGGGTTTCATGAAAAATTAACACTGAAAGAAAACATTTGTTTAAAGATCATAAACTGACATGAAAAAATATCACTTAAACAATAATCTCGCCACTTACAAAAATTTCCATTGTTTGGCTAAATATCGACATGCATCAATTTACAAATTAATCTCTTAATTAGGTTTAGGCAGAATGCACACTCTGTAAATAGCTCTTTTATAAATGCCAGATTGGGTTTTCACCCTTACTACCCTAACCAGATTATCGTCATCTTTATACAATTCAATAATACGACCTAATGGCCATTTATAAGTGGGCACGTTGTCTTCAATCAGAACAACAAGGTCCCCGATCTTAACATTATCTTTTTGGAAATACCATTTATTTCTTTGTTGTAGCCCACTTAAGTGACTACGGCTCCACTTTTTCCACAACAATTGAACTACCAATGTAACTCTCTGCCATTTTTTCAGGCAATTTTCATTTAGATCAATTAAACTTAGTTCAATAATAGTACTCATGGACCTGCCGATAGTAAAGTGTGCTGAAGTTAAGACATTGAAGTCATCTGCATCATTGGACAAGGGACAAAGAGGCTTAGAGTTTAAAACACCCTCAATTTGTGCACTGACAGTTAAAAATTCGTCATATGTTAAATTTAAAGCACCTACAACTCTTTTGAAATGATATTTGAAAGGCTTGACTGCCGCTTCCCGCAAACCCCCAAAAGATTGTACTCGCGGAGGGATAAATTTCCATTCAATTCCCTCGGAAGACAAGTAACCAGAAAATTGGGTATCTTGTCTCAACACCACATTCATTATCCTTTTAATCTCAGTATCTGCACCTACAAAATTTCTTGCATTGTCCGAGTAAATTTTTGTGGACTTGCCCCTTCTGGCAAAAAATCGTTTTAAAGTAGCTATAAGGGCTGCGGACGTAAAGTCTGTTACGATTTCAATATGAACACATTTGGTTGAAAAACACACAAAAATACAAACATAGATTTTTTGCAGAGTGCCTTTTCTTTGATTTGGGTACTTAATCACAAATGGGCCGCAAAGATCTACCCCAGAGCAATTAAAAGGGTAGTCCTGCACGACTCTGTCTCGTGGCAGGTTGCCCATCAATTGGGAGGTCACAATTGGTTTGGCTCTAAAACAAGCAAAGCACTCGTGTACCATTTTTCTGCATAAGGAACGATCACTTAATGGCCAAAATTTTTGTCTAATCTCATGCAACAATGCTTGTGGACCGGCATGCAAGTACTTTTTATGAAAATACTCAATAGTTAATTTTGTCACCTTATGATTAGAAGGCAGCAGGATAGGAAATTTTGAATTAAAATCTAAATCATTATTTAAAAGTCTACCTCCAACTCGTAAAACACCGTTTTCATCTAAGAAAGGATGGAGAGGTTTTATATTGATGTCCCTTACCATACCTGTCCCTTGAATGTGCTTGATTTCTTTCTGAAAGTCAACACCTTGAATAAATTTTATGAGGTATGTTTCAGATCTTTGAAACTCCTCTGAGTCAAGTGAGCCACTCTTTTTCTGGGAAGTTCGACAATTTCGAATGGACCTGCAAACAAAACTTAATACACGTATTAACTTATGATATTTGCTACAAAACTTTAGTAAATCATCAATAAAAGAGTTAACTGTTAAAGCAATCCAAAACTTTAGAGTCAATTTTAAGTTCACGATTAAAATTATCAAAGTTATCTCGTTTAATTGGAGGAGCAATCAACTTTAAAGGGTACTCATCATCCTTCAAGAACGGTGGACTTTCGAACCACACCACAAGGAGTTATGCGAGAGCTTGTCTGGGTCAAGCCCTCTGGACACCAAGTCTGCTGGATTCTGGTTCGTGGGAATATGTCTCCACTGTTGCGGTGACGTCAAGTCCTGGATTGTTGCGACCCTGTTGACCACAAACGTCTTGAGTTGTGACGATTCTTTCATAATCCACGAAAGAACAATCGTCGAATCGGACCAACAAAAAAAAACACGTTACAGTTAAGCAAGTTCAGAGTTCTCTGAACTCTTCTCATTAGTTTTGCCAAAAGTAAAGCAGCGGACAGTTCTAACCTGGGAATTGTGACTGTCTTTACCAGAGCACACCTAGACTTGCTGGAGACCAGCCGAATCAATGTGTCTGAGGCGGAATTCTTAGTTTCGACATAAACGACTGCTCCATAGCATTTAGCACTCGCGTCTGCAAAGCCATGCAGTTGAATGCAGACAGCCTCTGGAAGGAAGATGGGTCTCGGAATCTCCACGGTTAAGGTCCTTAAAGACGTAAGGAATCTGCTCCAATCTCGGGCTTCCCTCTCAGGTAACAAGTCTCCCCAATCAATTTTCAGAAACTACAAACTCTGCATAAAAATGTTTGCTTTAGCTATCACGGGTCCGACTAATCCGAGGGGATCAAAGATTCTCGCGATCATAGACAACACTTGACGTTTTGTGTAAGTTCTATCTTGACGGTCAGTTTTGAACACGAACTTATCTTGAGTGCAGTTCCACAGAACACCTAACGTCTTGATCTCTTCTCTATCAGAGAAGGAATAGTCTTTATCGGAGCCCGTTTGCAACGATGGGCAGTTGCTACAAAATTTGTGTAGCTGTATTCCAGCAACTTGAAGCGCGCATGTCAGTTCATGTTTCAAGTCTTGTACTTCACTCCATGTCTCAGCCCCAGCTAACACATCGTCCTTGTAAAAATTATTTCGTATAACCGGCTCAGCTAAAGGAAAGTTAGGGCCTTCATCATCTGCGATTTGTTGAAGAGTCCTCATTGCGAGAAACGGGGCACTTACTGTGCCATACGTGACGGTATTTAACTCATAGAGTTTGATTGGCGCGTTTGCACTATCTTTCCATAAAATGCGCAGCAATTTTCTCTGATTTTTATCTATTTCGATCATGCGGTACATTTTTTGGATATCCGCTGTGAATGCGTATCTATACTTCCTAAAGTTCAGCATGTGATCATATAGATCTCTTTGTATTACACCTCCATTTAACTGAATTGAATTCAGTGAGTTACCCTTATTTGTTTCAGTAGACGCGTTAAAAGCCACCCTTAATTTCGTGGAAGTTTTTTCTGGTCTATACACCCCATGGTGTGGCATGAAATATGTAACTTCAGGTTCGTCCCTCTCTATCACCTCACTCATATGACCCAATTTTTCATACTCATTAATAAAGTCTTTGTACAGACTTAAATACTCGGGAGCTTTTACCAATCAGTTCGACAAAGAGTTTAATCTCTTAAGCGCAATTGCCTTAGAATCTCCTATAACACTCGGATCCTCTTTAAAGGGCATTTGAACTATGTATCTACCATCCTCCTTTCTCGCATGCGTTTTCTGAAAATGATTCTCACATATTTCGTTTTCCTTACTTTTAAAATTATTTACTTCGGGCTCTACCTCCTCGATTTCCCAAAATTTATGTACAGTTGCCTATCTTCTCGCACTAACCCGCAATGTAATTTGGTCTCATTGTTAATATTTATTCTTCCCGAGGTAATATAACCGAACACACTATTTTTTAAAATTAATTCCAAGTTTGGAGGATATATTTGCCCTGGTCTTAATAACTCGTAAAATATTGGGGCTCCCAAAAGCATATCAACCTCTCCCGATACGTTGAAGGTCGGATCCGCTAATCGTATGTGCGCATACCCTTAATTTGAATATTCAATAGCGACGAAGGAATCCTATCAGTTATACGTTCTACAACTAAAAATTCAAGGTCGCGAATAAATGTTCCCTCTCTGTTCGCAATAGTTGCTGTTACAGATCCCTGCAATGGTAAGGTGACATTTCCTAAACAAGATACTCTTAAATTAGTTTCATTTTTGCTAAGGCCGCATGCTTCCACGCATTTTTGGCTCACAAAATGGCTCATGGAACCATTGCCTAATAACACTCGAACTCCCACAAAATTACTGGATTTATTTTTAATTAATGCTTGTGCAGTACTCAAAAGAACAGTCGTCGAACGATTTTCGACTTTAGCCGCGCAATTAATCACCTCTGAATTATTCTGTGCTTGAGCTACGCGTTCAGAAGAAAAAACTCTGGCATGTACATCTAAACCTCTACTGTCTGCGCCATTGCAATTGTTGTTCTGACCTTCAGAAGACCTCCTCGAGCTGCTATTGTCGATTTCCCCCTCAAAACCCACAAAATCTCTCTGAAATGGATCGAATTATGGTGTCTTTTTTGACATTCCTGACACGAGAACTTTGATCCACAATTTTTACGCTATGTTTTCCTAAACAGTTAAAGCAAAGTTTATTTTGTTTAATTATCTCCAGTCTTTCTGTAACTGACTTTTTCTCATAGATCGGACATTGGTACAAATTATGTGATTCGCTTTTACACTGACTACATTTAAAATCCTTATTCCCAGTTGTTCTAATTCCCGAAAAAAATGACCTAACGTTCGTCCCTCTTTGATTAGAACGAGAGCACTTAACGTTATTTGACACTTCACCCACAGGCTTGTTTTTTGACTGGTAGAACACGTCATACCACAGAAGCACCATAAAGAAAAGAGACCGTAAGTGAAAAATCGCTACAATAAAACATTGAAAAAATTATATGGCCTCCTCGGTCTCCCGACCTATCATGTCTTGATTTCTGGAGTCATATGAAAACGCTGGTTTATGACACCCCTATTAATAATGCTGGTTGCAAGAATCGCAGTAGCTGCCTCCGTGATATGCCTGGAGTATTGCAGAATGTTCTAATGTCCATGCGCGGAAGATGTGAGGTGTACATTGTAGCCTTTGGCAGAAACTTCATACACTTACTTTGGCCCATGTACCATATAATTTTTTCAATGTATTATTATAGCGATTTTTCACTTACGGTCTCTTTTCTTTATGGTGCTTCTGTGTCACCGCTTCAGGAAAGCATTTCCGACCCACATTGCTATATGATTTCGAGTCGTTAAGATGCCCCCTACCCCTCTTAGAAGTTCTGAAACGCTTAACTGAGACACCCTGTATATATATATATAACGTCGTTGCCGAGTGGAAGGAATAAAACAGGTCTTAAGTAGGGAAGGAGGGTACAAAATTTATTTATTAATTATTGGGACAGAGCAGTCATGAGAGTGTGTAAAAGTGCACATGAAAAGTTGCGCTCCTTGGTTATATGTTAGGGAAAATCTTGCAAAGTAAAATCCGTAAAATGTCTTAATTTAGAGAAAGAGGGAAATCTTAGTAGTTGCTATTGGTTTATCAAATGGGTNGATCAGGAAATAATTAATTAATGTCTGAAGTTGAACGCCAATTAAATAAAGTAATTTAAGATTAGTTTGGTTAACACACTTGATACAATATCAGAAAGCACTCTGTTTTGCGGATATAATCGTGTGGGCTGAAAAAAAGATTATATATTTTTTTCCGGTTTTTTAAATAAAATTTCATTCTTTTTTTTTTTCTTTTTTTTATGTATAAACTGTTGTTTGTTATTTTTTTACTTATTATTCCCCCCCCCCTTTTTTTTTCATATGTCTATAATTTTTCTTTGTTTTATTCTTCATTTTGAACTATATAACACTGCATTTGATATCTTTTCTTATTTGACCATAATTTCCTTTCAAAATAATTCTTCTTTCTTTGCTTGTACCGAGGAGCAAACTATTATGATTTCATTTCAAAGATTATAGTCTTGGTTTTTGTGAATTTCCGTAATCTGCTTAACTCTTTCATCGCAACCGGCGAGAATACTCGTCTTCCAGAAATATTCGTTGTGCTCTATTGCTTTATTAGTGAATATGGTTAGTGATTACATCAGATTATTATTTTTTAAAAGTAAAACAAAAAAGTTTTAACGGAATTTGCGTTTTGTTCCAATTTTAGTGACGCGGGTGGGATAGAGGCACGTCATTGCCGCGATTAAATTTTTAAAATAAATTATTTTCCCCTTAGCTACGAAGTGTTAGAAATCTTTGTGCTTTGCAACTAATTACAATTACTTTTTTCTGTTCCTTAAACAACTCTATGAACAATAATTTAAAAAAAAATTTTGACGGGAAGAAGAAAAATTAATTTTAAAAAAATAAAGAAATTTTATCTTACTCCCGTCTCACAAGTTATTTTGATTCTCAAACTACTTTTCATATAAAAAAGCAAAATAATATTAACTCGAATCTCAAATGCTGTAATTAACAATTTGCAGCGGTTAAAAGCAATTAGAGCTAGTTAAAGTTTTTTTTAATTTAGTACCTTTCTCTAAGTGTTACTTTTTTTTGCTTGATTGTAAATTCCCACATAATTTTATTAATATAACTGTACAGAATTCAGCAGTATATACACCTAAAAATTGTTCTAAATTTAATTTAATAAATTATTTCTATATTGTACTTGGGCTCGCTGATAACTAGTTTGGAAAGTTGGCATCTCAGCTTGCGTTCTAAAAAATAATTTTATTCTGTTATGATAGCATTTTAGCTGATTTGGATGTTCAGGAATACCTGAAAAAAATTATTAGGGGTGTGATGACTGAAGATGACTCTCAACGAAGGAAAAATGATAAGTCTTGCATATTTTTTCTGATATTTAATGCTCTGTTATCTAAGTGTGCTTTCATTCAAAAAGTGAAGGAGAAAAATAAGAATGGCAAAATTTGTGAGCTCTTAACGAAACTATGAGTTACTTTAAAGCAAATATATTTTTTTTTGTTGCTTGATTAAATAGAAAAAAACTGACTGCGGAAAGAGTAAATTAACAGAGAAGAAAATGTAATAAAAATTTTGTATTCAGGAGACAAAAACAAAACAAAGTGTTCTCATGTTTAAATGCTTTACATTTGCCCTTTCCCGCTCAACATTGATAAGTATAATTTTATAGTATAAGGTTTAGTAAAGTAAAATATTAATATTTACTATCGATTGATTTGAAACTTACTGAAAAGTAATATGTACTATAGCAATTCTGTGTGTTAAGTTTAAATATATTATAAGTATTTTGAATCATTCATTCTAAAATTAATTTTTATAAACTAAGAATCTGGTAGAGAAATATATCATGAGAGTTAGCTATCTTTTATGTTTCAAAATGAATATATATTGTGCAAAAGTTTAAAAAAAACTGCATTCTAAAATATATAAGCTTTGATTTTTTTTTTCTCATTTAAAAAGTGTGTTTAAAATTATTCATCTATTTGAATATTATTTTATGAATATCACTTTCGATTAATACTTACGCGTCTGTGAATCAGACAAGATTCTTTCTTTATTGCTTTCTGTGGCGCCAAAACCACAGACGAATTTCTTTTCATGATAAAATGAGAGTGTTTGAAAACCGAAACTGAAACTTATGCTAATGATTATAAAGAACTTATGTTTTAGTTGTTGTTATATTGTATTTTGTTTTATTTTCATTGATCTCAATTACAGAGACAACTTGAATTTAGCTAAGATTATGATAAAACTTGTTATTTAAAAAAAAATTAAAACTAAGAAAGAGGAAAAGAAATTTAAGAATATGTTGCTTCCTTTTAATTCATTCATGTAACTTGTAGTATAATTTTATTATTACAATTTCTATTTGTTATTACTTAAAAAAAAAAAAAGGAAGGAGAAGAATTTTTTTTCTATTGCTATGTGTTTTATATATATGTTTCTATATTGAATACACTTTAGTAACAAAGGTGGATAATTTTGATAAATGAAGAGTAGTGTATTTTGAAAAAAAAAAAGTTTTATCTTGGTTTAATAGAATTTTATCCAGAAAAATATAAGCAAAATTTCTGTATAGTGTTTATACAGTATAATGTTTATTGTTCAAAATATTGATTTATTTACAATATTGGTGTTTTATGTGGGAATTTTGTTGATGTAATGATAGCTATAATTTACATTACCACTACTTGCTTTATAATTAATACATCGTATATTTTCATTTTCCATTCGTTGTTTGAATAGATTATATTGACTGGTTCAAATTATCTCAAGTAATATTGTGTGATAGGGTAACTATTATTAGAAACATTTCATATTAATTAATAAGTGACATTTCATTATCAGTGACATTTTAAGACTATTGGGGGTATTAAATAATATCTATTAAGTGGTGCTTTCACAATCTGCTACAATGACATTTTTAGGAAAGGGAAAAAATGTCGATTTATGTGTATTAGCTGAAGAAATGAATCTCAAGGCTCCTCCCGATGCTAAAGTCATACAAATTAAGAAACTAATCATAGAAAATGAAGCATACGATGAAGAATTTTGCTTCAATGTGCTACAAAATATTATTGATGACAGAGTCGAAAAAGAAAAAAAGCGAAAAATTAAATAGAGAAAAAGAAGAAGAACAAAATCGAATATTGAAAGAAAGAATTTTGAGCTGGAAAAATTACGTTTGCAAATTGAAGCCCAAAAATTCATACAACAATCATCTGGTTTAACTAGCGGTTGTCATGTCAACTTACAATTAAAGAAATTACTACCTGAATTCAATCCGAAAGAGGACGATATGGTTTTATATATTAACTTATTTCAACGCCAATTGAAATTTTTAAAAGTAGACAAAGAGAATTGGGTAGCTTATTTATTTGGTGTCCTGCCAAACGATATTGCGCAACTCATCGCAAGAGAAGCAGAAGATAAAGCTCAAGATTTTAACTATATCAAAGAAATGCTTCTGAAAAGATTTAAGCTAAGTGCAGAAAAGCTTCGACAGTAGTATGCCACTCGCAGAAAAACACCTGAGAAAACTTGGAAAGATTTTCATTTCGAACTCCAAACTTTTTTCGAAAATTAGTTAATGGAATTAGACAATAAAACTTTTGATGAATTGAAAAACTTGATGATCGTCGATCAAATGAAGAAAAGAAGTACTCCAGAAGCTAAAGAGCACTTCTTAGATGTCTGGTGTGAATGGAAAACGCCTGAAGATTTAATTGAGAAAATGGATGTGTATGAAAATCTTAGATTAAGCAAAAGAGATTTGCAGAAATCAAATCCAGAAAAGAAGCTTAATTTGAAACAAACAGAATCACAAAGACTTTATAACCAAAACAAGTATTCGCGTAATCCCAGGGTACAATATGACCAGAAATATAACATGCATCATTTCAGACAAGAAAATAGGCGAGATACTGGAGTTCAAAGTCATAACAAGCAGGACTTTTCTAATTATGAAAGAATTCCGCGAAGAAATGATTTTATGTATGATGATCAAGATCATAAAGTAAACAACGACAGATTTGAAGAGAACAGAACTGGTAGAAGGTGCTATGGATGTGGTGAACCTGGCATAATTAAATCTCGCTGTTCTAAATGCAATCCACCTAGCACAAACTCTTCTCCTAGTGTTGGGAACGTCCTTTTCCAGTCATGTGTAGACGAATCATCACAATTAGCTATTTTGAGTATAACAGTAAATGGACTCTTAGGTACTGCATGTGCTGACAGTGGAGCAAGCCATTGTATTGCTGGAGAACGGTTGTATCAAATTCTCAAACAAGAAGGTGCAGACTTTCAAGAGACCCAACTCACTATGACACTTGCTGACGGAGAAAAACGGCAAGTGGAAGTCTTCACTACTTGGGTATGGGTAGATATAGGACTTGAAGGAAGAGTCTTTAAAACAAACGTAATTGCATTACCCCATGCAAAAGATAATCGTACTCTCCTTGGTACAGATTTCCTTCAAGACGCTGGTATCGCCCTTGATCTGAAAAGTCGCAGATGGTTCTTTAACGATTTTCCCCGACGAAAATTTAATTTTGCTGAGGAAGCCAACTTGTGTGATATCAAGAATATGCCATGTGCTGAATCCGATACTTATCAACTGAGAGAGGAAGAAGGTTAACAACTGTCAAGGGAAGAAAAAAACAAACTCAACACCATGTTGAAACAGTATGAAAGAATCTTCGAACCAGGGGGAGATGCGACTCCATATGCAAAACATTACATCAATACTGGTGATCATCCTCCTGTATCTGTTCCCTCGTACAGATTACCTCATTCTAAGAAAGAAGAGTTGAAGAGACAAATTGATGATTTGCTTGAGAAGGATATAATTGAAGAGTGCGAGTCGCCTTATGCCGCTCCCGTGGTTTTAGTTCCAAAACCGAACGGTTATAGACTCTGCGTGGACTAACGAAAACTAAATGAGAAAACTTTACCCGATACATATCCGCTACCCAGAATGGATGATTTATGGTATGATTCAAAGACATGTAAATATATGTCAACCATTGACTTAACAGCTAGCTATCATCAGGTGGAAGTCAACCCAGCTGACAGAAATAAAACAGCATTCATCTGTTCTTCCGGCTTTTCAAAAGAATGCCTTTTGGTTTACGAAACGCTGTAGCAACGTTCCAACGCCTGATGGATCGTTTCCGCAACGGACTTCCTTCAGTAAAACTGCTGGTTTACCTAGATGATCTGTTTGTGTTGTCTCCTACCTTTGAACAACATATCCAAGATCTGAAAGATGTCTTTGACCGTCTTGACAAATTTCGACTTAGTGCAAATAAAAAGAAATGCAAATTCGCATGTTCTAAAGTAAAGTATCTAGGACTTTGGATAACATCTGAGGGAATTGAAACAGACCCAGATAAAGTAAATGCCTTCTCCAAGAAACGTGAAACAAGTTCAGTCGTTTATACAAACATGTTCATGGTATCGAAAATGTATTCCTGGTTTTTCCGAAATTACCAGACCACTTACCAATTTGACAAAGAAAGCTGCCTCTTGGGAATGGGGTGTTGAACAGCAAAAGGTATTTGAAGAACTAAAAAAATGCTTGATTTCTCCTCCGATTCAAAAGCAAGCGGATGAAACTAAACCATTCCTCATACGGACAGACGCTTGTAACTACGCTTTGGGTGCTGTCCTTTTGCAAAAACACGAAACTCAAGAACATCCTGTAGAATACGCAAGCAGATTGCTGAGTTCTGCCGAAAGGAATTACTCGACAACAGAGTGTGAGGCCCTTGTTGTCATTTGGGCACTTCAGAAATTCCGAGGATACGTGGAAGGCACCGAAGTCATCATTTCGTCCGATCATCAACCTCTCAGATGGCTCATGAGTTTAAAATCTCCATCTGGAAGACTGGCGAGATGGACCCTGCAGCTGCAAAAGTTCAATCTTAAGATAGAATACCTCCCCGGGAAATCGAATTATGTGGCAGACATGCTTTCAAGACCTATATGTCAAACTGATGAAGTATTCTGCGAAGCTTCCACAATTTCCGTAGACTTCCCTAAGAAAACACCCAAAGAAATAAGAGAAGAGCAAATGAAAGATGAAGAACTTAAGAAAATAATTACATGTTTTGAAGATCCAGAAAAAGGAGTAGACTATTCCAATTGGACACAAAGAGGATATATAATGAACCAAGGCGTATTATTCCAATATTCTCCTGCTTCAGATGCTGAAGAAGCACAGTTGGTAGTACCCTTGCATGAAAGAGCGCAAATTTTAAAATTACACCATGACGCTCCAAGTGCTGGACACTACGGAGTAGAGGGAACATTAAATAGAATAAATCAACGATACTATTGGACTGCTATGAGATCCTTCATAGCTACCTATGTTAAGAGTTGTGTTGAATGCGCCAGATATAAAGCCAGTAATCAAAATCCATGTGGACTTCTGCAGACACCAATATACAGTCAACGATTTGAAACCTTAGCAATAGATCTCTTTGGACCATTACCCACAATTAAAGAGGGTAAATCCTGGGATTTTATAGTGGAAGATTGTTTAACTAAGTGGGTAGAATTATTTTCTCTCACTACAGCCACTGCTAAAGAATGCGCCAATGTTCTTGTAGAAGATATCTTTCTTCGCTATGGGATTCCTCGAAGAATAATAAGTGATAACGGAACTCAGTTCGTCTCTGCTGTCATGCAGCAATTGTGTTTCCTTTTGAAAATAGATCAGAACCTCACACCAGTATATCACCCTCAGGCAAACCCTGCAGAGTTGAAAAATCGTGACCTGAAGCCACGTCTTGCAATCCTTGTGGGACAAGAGATCACACTTCCTGGGCTGAAAAACTTCCTATGATTAGATTCGCCATGAACAGTGCAAAGTGTGAAACAACTGGCGAAACAGCATCATTTCTCATGTTTGGAAGAGAAATGAGAACCATAGATGACGTTACGAGTGATTTTCGTGCCATCGTGAACAACGATAATTTCGTGCCCGAGATCACTCCCTACCTAAAAAGATTAGCCAATATCTCTAATGACATCCGAGATAGAGTTGAATCCAAACAAGATCAGAGAAAGACCCACGCAGATCAAAAGCGTCAAAAATCACCACAGTACGCACCTGGTGATAAAGTATGGATTACTTTGCATCCTAAGAGCAATGCTGCAAAATCAAAGTCGGTCAAGTTCATGCCAAAGAGAGAGGGGCCGTACATCATCCTCACCCAAAGGTCCCCAACATCGTATGAAGTGGCCCACGTTGATAAGCCAAATGAACCGTTAGGACAGTATCATGTATCTGCATTGAAAAAGTGTTCTGATGAAAATGCAGTGCCGGTGGCACCTTTACGTAAACGAGGCAGACCAAAGACTCTTGAACCTGACCCGAAAACCTTGATGACCCTCAGAAGAAACAAAAGACCAAAAAGTGCTGGTCCCTCAACGAGACGTTTAATCGGAACCAGAGGCGTAGTGTGACAAGCTTTCCTCTTTCCCCCACTATAGCGCCTCTGGCGGTGAACTAAGACAGTCTGCCAGGAACCGCCATAAAATACGGACGTTTAATTCGAGCCCAAAACCCCCTCTTCCAAATTCTTGTATTTTTTTATCCTTGTTTTATTTTATATGTGTTTTGTCCTTTCAATAAATAGTTAGAGTTAATTTCTGACCTTTCATTATTTATGTGAATTGGTAAAAGTACAAATAAACCCAAACTTCCCCTACACATCCAGAATTTCAAGATTTGAATCAGGCTGTCAATAATACGTGCTCTGCAGCTAGGAGGAAGTCGAGACAAGTAACTGGAGAGCCTTCCCCTGGGAGTAACTCTAAATATACACCAAAAAGAAAAAAGACAGGTAAATTATTCTCCTTTGATTCAATGAAATCTTTTCACCTAAAAAATTACTGATAATACTAGTTTACATGATCTTTGATGTTTGAAAACATTGTTTTATAGCATTATTTTAAAACATTCTCTCAGGCAAGTTAACATATAAACTTAATAATGGTTTTATTTCGATTAGGCATGAAAATCACAAAAAATTGATGTCCTACATTCTTTTATTAAAAGATGGTTGATTCTTGATAACATTAAATCAAAGGTTGAAAATGACTTTTTGTTTTTAAAAACCTTAAGTGATAGACAATTATTTTCGGAATCAGCATTGAAAATTGGTTTTAGTACAATTTCATTTGCGAAATTGGACTAAAAGTTTAAGCAAGCAGGCCAGTGTAATTGAATTTATTCAAAATTTGTTGAGAAAAAAAATTAAGCATCAATATAACAACCCATAATGAAAAATGGTGGGTAGAATTATTGGACAATTAAGAATTTCAATAAGCGTGTTATTTCTACAACAGTTTTTATATGCATCTTACAGAAAAATTATCCTTTTTAAGTGATATGTTTAAACAGTCAAAATAAAGAATTGAAATATACTGGCAGGAGAGTTTTGCAGGTCATTATTATTATTTTTATTCATCTGCTGCTACTAAAGTAACCATTTATTTAATTAAAATTGAATAGAAATAATAATAAAATGTGATTTATGCAACGAAATAAGCTCTAAAATATTATTCTAATCTTTTAAAATTTGTCCTTATCAATGTAAATATGACTCTCGCTAATTCCGTTAATTCTAATTCTAATTCGTTCCGCTAATTCTCGCAAATTTTTTATTTATAGGTTCCAATGCTCCAAATAACGTGACCACAGCATTTCAGCTTGCAGAAAAAGCAGAGTAATTGTCTAAAATTTTGATTTCTTAAACGAAAAAAAAAAATTTTTTGTTAATAAAAGTTTTTATATGTAAGCTGGCTAAATTATTTAAATTTGCTGTTACTATTTCGCTTTTGAAAAAAATGAGCACCTTTAACATCTGTCCTATATAAATGAGTTCCCACATATTTTTGTAACAAATGTATCCTCTTTTCACGATAATTTAATTGAACTTATTAAAATTACAGAAACACTACATATTTGAAATGTTCTTTTAAGGTTTACGAATCAGCATACTTAATATTATTCAACTCTACATGTTAATTCTAGATTAATAAAATTTATGGACTATTTAATTACAAATTAGCACAAGGTTCACAAAATATAACTTAAAGGAGTTAAGTAAAAATTCCTATTCTGAATTGTGTGAAAAAGAATAAATTCTAATGGGTTGTATTTCAAAATTAAAGGAAGATAGATTCTTTGCATTACATTTTACTTTTCTTCACCCAATACATGGAAATCAGTCGAAAATTCTTTCGAAAGACTTTTCTGTATTCCGCCTATGTGCTTAGAAAATAGTTTCTTATCATTAGGATTAGCATCGAAAATCAGGACAGACCGTAGAAAGTTAATAAGTAATTACTACCTAATGTGTATCATTAAAAACTCCAGAGTGATAAATACCTCTACAAGTGAAAAGATATATATTTTAGGTTAAAAATTAGCAGTCTAAGGTGAAACATTTTAATTATATTTAATTACCTGCATTAGCATAAAAAAATACAACCTGAAGTGAAAAATGGCGTATTTTAGTTTGAATAAAAAAATTTCCTTTACAAGCATAAAAACCTATACTTGAGGTTGAAAATAATACACCTCACGTTAGTAACAAATCACCTTTCCAACTATCAAAAATTACACCTGAGGAAATCCCACATAAAATTAGATACCTGTGGTTGAAAAATAATTACCTGAAGTCGAACAAAATACATTGATTTATAATAACCTGAAGTGTAAAATGACACACCTTGGGTTGTTGAATAAATAGTTCCACAAATGTAAAAAAATATACTTCAGGCTGATAAGTAATAACCCAAGGTTGAAAATGAAACACTTTAAAGTAGTAAATATCTACCTCTCCACAGATGTAAAATTAAACACCTCAGGTTGAAACATATATACTACCTCTGGAAGTATATTTAAGGTTGATTTTGAGGTATTCATTTGCACCCTTTTCAACCTTAACGACGTATTTAAATAACAACCTCCTTTATACCTTTAAAATATACCTCGTTTATACCTCATTTATACCTCGATTTTTTCATAAGGGATATAAAGAGAGTTCGCTCTGGGCCATTTGTGGCCCACTTCGATTGCCAATTAGAAGCGAATAATCATAAATCAATATGGATAATTGAATACAAACAAATTAAATTTTTTCAAAAAAAGTACGTAAAAGTTAAGAGAAAATTTCTCGTAATAAATGTTTGAAAAAATAAATGACACTACGATTTGATCTTTAAAATCCTTTCCACTTCCAAACAGCCCAAACACTCTCATCCCTCTTCATCCATAGAAAATGTTCAAGAACAGGGGGGAAAGGAACAACAAACTCCTGAAATAATTCTCCCAAGTGTTCATCCCCCAGATTCTCAACCCCATTCCCTCCCACGTAATCAGACAAACAAAATTCAATGGCGATGGAAAAATTAAATTCGCGTAATAATTATTTTTCGCCAAACAAGAGATCGGAAAGCCAAATGTTATAAACCAAAAAGAATGATTAAGCAATAATGATGAAAACGATGATGGTATAAGCCAATCAGATATGTGTGTTAGATTAAAAAGTCTGTCAACAGCCTTCACCAATCAGGTTCTCATATTTTTTCACCCGTGATCACCCGTGCGACAATTACATTTTATTTTATTTTATAACCGTCGTTGAACAGCCGACCCAATTTCATGGGTTTACAACTACTTACGTTCAACTCCGTAGCCTTGTAATTTTGAACCAATCCAGAAGACAAGGAAACTCCTGGATCAGTACCCCCAGAGGTGTTGATTTGTTGTGGGAACATGGAGGACTTTGAGACTCGACAGATTTAACGTGCATCAGTCACAATTTACTACACGGGGAGTCTTCGGCCGGCGAGGATCGAACCCACGACCTCTTGGATATGGGCCCAGCGCCCTACCGACCAAGCTAGCCCGGCCCTAAGACAATCACATTTGGTGAGAATGCTCATGCTCGCTCAGAGGATCAAAATTGTGATGGCGTGTCATCGGATCATCCTCAGGGATGTTTCCCAGACCGTCGCCAATAGCCCATTGTGCAGCTCTAGTGCGACGTAAATGAACTACAACTACAACAACAGCTCATGCTCACTCCATCGCACATGCGAATTTTAAGCAAAGAGAATGCTCCCTAAGGTTGAAACATTTTAAGTTTAAGTTCGATCTTTTAATCGTGACCGTTAATGTATTGTGTAATTGAAAGGGATTTGTAAATTGTAAAATCTGTTTATTTTGCGGTGCGTAAAGAAAAGTTCAATTTTGTCAATTGATCACAATATTTATTTAATATTTTTATTATTTTCCGTTACTCAGTGACTATTTAAGATTAAGAAAATTTTCCTTAGTTCTTGTACTTCTTATTTCTTGGGCCTACTATTGATTGGAATTTAGTGTTCTCAGTAAGTCTTGTAGATTGTGATTATCTGTTTATTACGTAAGTTTATGATATTTTAAATATTATTACCATTATAAAGTAAAACAATTTTTGGGGGTTCTGCGATAGTACCTAAGTATTCTTTTTCTAGATTTATACCCATTACTTATATTGCTATTAAAATGATTCCTTACCTTGTGCATAACTTTTCAAGTTATCTAAGTCATTTGATTGTCCGATATCTTTAACTCTAGTTACTTAATTTTATATAGAACTTAGTTATTTAGAATGAAGATTTGGCCAACTCTATTTCGGTGATCAGGTAAACACTACAGAATCAAGTGCGTTGATCGCAATCATTTTAAAAGTATTCCATTTTTATAATTTGTTTATATATTTCAAACGTTCGTTTCATTTCAACTGACATTATTATTTGATTTCTCACCATTATTTCCGAGTGCCATTTGTTCTATTTACTTTCTCTTTAAGTCAAGTTCTTGTTTTTTTACATAACAATAAACATATGCCATGTAGAAACACAAGATGGCTGTAAAACCAATTTTATAAAAATTGGTATGCTTGAAAAGAAAATATACTCACTTGAAATAATTTGGCTAATCAGGAAAAATATTATTTGCTTTATTGTAGTATTATGTTACTAAAAATAATTAAAATAGATGAAATGCAGATAATATTTTATTAAATATTGAAAATTGTGGTTTATGTCTGGATATTTCTCTATCATGATCTGCCACTGCAACTACAATCACAATAGTGCCAAATTGATTTTAAAGGGAAATTTTTAATTAAAACAAAACATTTAAGAGGTTTGCCTGTGGGTAGCTACTAGCCATATCCTTTGAGTTGGACCCTTTCAGTGATGTTTTTTTTTTTTTTTTTTAGTTTCTCGCATGCTGCCGTCCTGAAGTTGCTAACGCTATTATTCTGCCACAGATCACGATACAGAAAAATCCTCTTTATGTCAATAATTTCATGGATTTCTTTTTTTTAGAAATGATAATGAGTTTTTAGCTGAAAATAGAGGTATTGATTACATGCTAATTAAAATCAAGTAACGTAATATTTTAAGCATTAAAGTGATATAAAATATGTCAAGTTTGCTAGTTTAAAATTTTGACAGGTTTACTTTTGGTAGAATTGCCTAATGACTTTTTCAAGTTGCATGAAACAATTTTATTTCACTAAAGCTGATAGTTTCTCATAATTGCAATAAATTGACTTTAGATATAATTTAAATCACTATAATCTGTCTAGATATCCTAAAGGAGCAAAGATTATCTTATATCAGAATTAAAGCTCTTGTAATGAAAGCTAAATTATATTGGTGAAGTGTAATTATTTTAGCTAGTTTACAATTTAGTTTTCTTTACTATCTTTGTTTAAATGACAATCATTTACATTTTTATACTTTTGAGATAAAAGTTATAGACCTAGCACCAGGCCTGTCTACCCACTTGCCTGCCCTTAAGACCCAGCTGCGTTTAAAAAAAAACCATCTAATAAAGCTTATATTTTAAAAAAAAAATTTTCTTCCCAGAAATGATTTTTAAATAAAGGTATTTCAGTTTGCCAACTTTTTTTCCTGTTATTGCTGCAGCTATTATTATAGTTTCACACATCATTGAATATTTTTCGCAGATTATTCTACCATTTTGAATACAGTACAGAACCCGTTATCCGGAAATCAGAAAACCAAAAATATATTTAAAAAATATATATTGATAAATTTTCCCGCCATTTTTTTTAAAAAAATGTTTTTTTTCCTCATAAGATTTTTCTTTCTTTTTTGAAAGATGTTTACCTTACCATCATTTTGGAAATAATCATTAGTGTATTACTTCATCGTTTTTTCTTCTTTTTAAGATTATTTCCAACTATTTTTGTTTTTTTTTAGTTGGGTTTAACAATTAAAAAAAAAAAAACTGCTTTTTGTATCGATTCAGAAAACCGGAAAAATCAGTTATCCGGAATAGCGATGGTCCCGATCGTTCCGGATAATTGGTTCCCTACTGTACTTTCTAAAAAAGTTTTGACCAAAAAATTTTTAATATATTTTTGAAATCTTCACCATATGGAAATGTATTAAATTATTTAAAGCGCAAAAAAATTTTTAGCATAGCAGAAATGGCCAATGGAAATACATTATGCTCTTTATTTTATCAGATTTTTTTTCAATCTCAATGATATGACATAATATTAATTTTATAAGAAAATTATGTAGTTTATATTTAGTAATTAATAAAGTTTTGGCTAAGTAAAAATAAATTGAATGTCATATTTAATTATTAAGTTATTGAAATAATTATAAAAGTTATGTAATAGTCTCTTCTAGTCAGGGTTGGCAGGTTTTTGACATGTGACAGTTTAAATCGTCACGTCAAAAACCTCACTGTCAAAAATGTCGAAAATGTCAAAAACCTATATTCATATGTGAAATTTAATTATCAAAATGAAAATATATATTTTTTATAAAGGATAGTGTTTCTAAATATGTTCTAGAAAAAATAAATTTAAAATTTTGAAGAAACACTTATATTTTGAATAGTAACCAAAATCTTGTACTTTTGAAAGCTCACATCTTTTGTAATATTATGTATTCATTTTCATGTGTTATTGAAAATCTGCAGTGATATTATTAAGAAATTTATTTATAACCAAATTTAGTGTATAGTATAGATTATACTAAAAATTAGACATTTTTAAAGATAAACATTAGCAGTTTTGTACATTAGACATCTTTTAAAGAAAAATCTTTTTAATATTCTTTTAAATCTTCTTAATAATCTTTTTAACATAAGACAATACAAATTTAAGTGCTTTCTGTTAAATACACAGAGTAGTTAGTGTCGATTTACAGTATATTCAGCCTATTCATTTACTATGCTGAAAATTTAGTTTATCCAAATACTTGTGAATTTCATTTTGCTGAATACTATATAGTTTTGTTGAATATCTAAATATTCAGCTGTTGAATAATTACTTCTTGCTTTCAAGATATGCATTATTTGTATTCTTAATACAAGTGGAGAAAAAAAAATTAAGAGATAAAAATTGTTTTAAAATGATAAGTGTAATAATTATAAATAAATATAATAAACAATATGAATTATATTTATCATTATTCACAAATATAACTACTTTTAAATTCAAATTAACATACTGGATAATAAAGATATTCGGTATAACATTAAAAAAAATTTTTTATACACTTGTATCAAGTTTGTATTTATACAACATAACTTGTAAGTTCCTTATAAATATTAGTTATATGTTCCTTATATGTCAAAAATGCATAGTAATAAACTTTTAATTTTCTTAAGTATCAAAAAAAAAATTTTTTTTTTTAAAATATAAATATTTAAAAAATTTTTGTGCAAAATTTTTCTGCACATGCATTTGAATATAAATTTCTGAGATTTTAAATCTGTTATTTTACCTTAATTTTAATTAAAAAATATTTTAAAACCTGCTGATTACCTATAGTATAATTAAATTTCAATATAATGCATGGCAACTGTTGGTAGTTTTGAAGTTTATATATTTTCTTGGCAAACTTCAGTTTTTGACATTTTTGACGGGTTTTTGACGGTTTAAACCAGTATTATACCCTTGTCATGTCAAAAACCACTTTTTGACGTCAAAAACCCAACCCTGCTTCTAGTTCTAATAGATTCTTTAAATGCCTGTATTTTATTTATTTTTTGTAACCTTCATTAAACAGCCAACCCAAATTTTGAGTTAACGACTACTGATGTTCAACTCCGTACCCTTCAGGTCTAAATGAAATGTTATCCGCCAGGCAACAGTTTTGTTGCCTGCATATTATGAATTTCATACAAATATAGCAATAGAGTCATACAAAACTATGATTTTAAAATGCTGCAAATTTCATAAAAGCATAGTAATATAAAACACATAACTATTATTTGCGGAATCTAAACAGTCTTACAAAGTTATAATAAATGTAAATGGATTGCAAAAATCATCCTTGGTAATTTTTTAACCTTATTAAAAAATCAATGTAGGGAATTTCCGGCGAAATTTATACCTGACAATCAAACTTAAAATGAACATGGGTGTCGATTTTCGGCATGGGCATCACTTTAGAGTTAAAACCCACAAATAATCAAAGCAATCGGGCTGTTTTTTAATCTTAAAAAAAAGTGTAGTGAATTCCGGGCAGTCACACGTTTAACTTTTTTATTAAAAAAAATATTGAGTTGAAACCTTTGTTCCTCCCACATTTTTCCATCAATAACAGGGTTGCCACTCCACAGGGAGAACAGGGAAAACCTGGAAAATACAGGGAATTTAAAAATCACCTAAAATAACAGGGAAAATACAGGGAATTTGGATTTTTTCTTTACAAACTGGGAAAATACAGGGAATTTTGTTTCTATCTTTTGTCTTTTAAAAAATGGTGACTACTCAAAGCGTAATCTATAGGATATTTAACCATGATATTTCAGCTATACTAAACTATTTCATTTACTATAGCATTATTTAAGTATGTTCAGCTGTTTTTCTAGCAATTGAAACTAATATATATAGTTAGCCCACTATAGCTCACGCAAGAGCTCAGTAATTGTTGTTTCCTCTTAATATATCGCTTATAATATGTACAGGGAATTTTTTTTTCAGATTTGAGTTTCAACCCTGAATAAGTAACACTTACTTATCTGTATATTCTAGTATAATCCAAACCCCCTATTGGCAGTTATATCAGGGTTGGGCTTTTGACATGAGGCTTCGAAAAGTGTCTTATACTGTTGAAATCTGACAAAATCTTGGGCAAGTTTCTTTCATGTCATTTGGAACCTTTCATTAGATTTAAAATCATGCCCAATATACTTTTATAATGTACTACTATAATTATGACTTATGTGTATCTACTTGGTTTTTATGTGTATTTATTGGTTTTTATGTGTTAATTTTATGTAATAATGACTTATGTGTATCCATGTTTTTACATGGTACTCTTAATACTTTGAAATCAATATTTTTTGCTATATTATAACTGTTCAGTATATATCACAGGTAACAACTATGAGTAGCTAATTATTATTAATCTAAATACTGATTTGAATTCTTTTATGCAAAAATTAAAACAGATAACTAGTCATCAATAGTTGTCTGATATCAACTTATAAAAGTTACTTTTAATTCTCAATATTTGTTGTTATTATTTATAGACTGGGGAGCAGAATATACTGTTTGTCTAAGATAGGTACTCTGACCGCCAATAAGTCTGCGGCAGTCTGGTGCTATGGAAACAAGAAGAGGGCATTTTAGGGATGGTAGCTTCGATGAAGAGGTCTCCTTTTCTCTCGCCAAAACCAGTCCTAAAGAGGGGCCCTGCACCCCCTACTTATAATAATCATACCTCGTTACCATAGTCACCGCCACAGCTCCAGACGAATGTCTGGCAGAGTACCTATCTTAGACAAACAGAATATGATCCTGCCGGCAAGGTTTTGGGGGAGATTCAGGCAGCTCTGGGGAAATTTTTACAAAGGATGTAAAAAAAAATCCGAAATTTTTGATGTTAAAAAATGTCTTGCTGTGCAAAATTTTTCCTTGTTGAAAAGACTTATGTTAATTTAAGTATTTATTAGTTTGAATTCCATAAGTTTATGAGAGTTACCTTAAATTTAATTTTATAAATTATTATTAGTTCAATATATTTTGATTTCTGTTATTTTTATCACATATACTCGTTTATTCAAAGTTAACAATTAATCCTTTTCTAATCCAGGGTATTACTTAAGAATTTCATCTTTGAATGCATATTTATATTGTTTATCTTCTCTTCTAGGTTGTGTGAATATCTGTCATATTCTGATGTACTTTGCTGAAACAGTTTTTCCACAAAAAAAGGTTTTCTTTGATTATTCAGATATTAAATTCTAATCTTGTTTAAAATTTTCATTATAAATTTCAAAATATATTTGGAAATGATCTATGGATAAAATGGATAAAAGCAAGGACATAAATAGTAAAAAAGTTGGTGTTTCAAAACCAGTTATAAAGAATAACCATTTAGGTATTAAGTCTAATGCACCTAGGAAATTTTCATACATATCCAGATCTAAAAATCCTTTTGATAATAAGAAATATATTTATTCTGATTCAAAGTCTTTTTTGAAACAGTCATGTGATAACTGTAAGTCTCACTTGTCTCTGAAACCACCTCACGAAGAAAATGTTGAACCATCTCCTGATTTGAATGGCAATCTTTCTTTTAATCAGCACTCAACATTTTGTAATTTTCCTCCTTTATCTGAAGTACCTAACTTTGGATTAAGTTATCAAACACAACTCTCTGTTCAAAAGACTTCAAAACATAGAAAATCTGGATACCATGAAAAACGAGCTTTCCATTCTAAAACTACTAGTTCAAAGGTACCATTTCATACAAATAATTTTTTTTCACCAGTACCTCATTCAAGTATTAGTTATCAAAACTCAAAAGGTAACATGCCATATGTAAAGTTTCCATTGAATAAAGTTTGTGGTGATGCAGCAATTGTTACTGAAAAGTATACACGAGGTTTTGTAACTACACAGATAATAAGAGACCCATTTTTACAAAGTCATGTAAGAATTGCCAATGAAGACTCTTATTTTGCTCCATCAATAAGTATACCTGATAAATACTTTACCCTTCAAGTTGATCCAGATGCCCAACTTCGTAATTTGAAGTCTGATTATTTTGTCCATAATTGGCAACAGATATCTGTATCTTCATTGTTTGAAAACTCTGCAGATCTTAAAGATGCTGACAAAATATACCCAGCTTTAACTACCAATGTTCAAAATGAGCAAATGAAATCTCCTGATTTCAGTGTTCGATCTGATCTTGAATGCCCCAATGTGGTACCAGCTACCAGTTCATTAGGAACTAATGAAATGTGTGTCATTCCACAAACTTCATATGCTGATGTAATTCACATTTCCACTGGTGGTAAAATTTCAGATTCTGAAAAAATATTTACTGATAAAAAAGATGAAAAATCCCAAACTGAGTGGGCCCAACAAGATTTAAATGCCATTCAAGCTACTGTAGTTAATTTAGAGAAACCTAGTTTTTACAATTCATCATTACAAAAAAGCATATCTTCTACCTTATCTCCTCCATCAGAAAAATATATTAAAGGAGATAATTTAGAAAATGTTGATAAAATGTCATCATCTAGTTCTGCTTATAGTTCTAGCTTTCCTTTAGATTCTACTACTAGTATGATTGATGAACCGGGTTCAAAACCAGACTCTATGTACAGCAGTGCTAGTAGTGTTAGTTCCTCAACTAATGCATTTAAACCGGTAGAAAAGAAACCTGTGATTATTATGGACAATTGTCCAGATCAAATTACTTTTGGAATAGAGTATGAT
Organism: Parasteatoda tepidariorum; assembly: GCF_043381705.1. Lineage (NCBI taxonomy): Eukaryota > Metazoa > Arthropoda > Arachnida > Araneae > Theridiidae > Parasteatoda > Parasteatoda tepidariorum. The sequence continues at coordinate 58,866,201 of NC_092215.1, read as the reverse complement.
GAAATGGTTAAACTGTGTTTTGATGACTGTGATCCAGACAATGCTTCCACTCAAGAATCTGAGAAAAGTGCTTGTGTCAAGTCTGAATGTGATGAAATAAAATTAGTCGAAACTAGTTTAGAAAAAGAACTATATTGGAAAGAATCTGATGTGAAATACTGTGAAGATAACCATATTGAATTAACCACTTACTTTGCTTCTTGTAAGTTTCCTTTATATGTCTATTTTTAAATTGTTAACTTTTATTTTTTTTAATTTTATTTATTAATTTCAATGTTTGTTAAAATTGATTTAAAGTTTGAAACCGAGCATTTGTACATAATTTTACTAGAAACTGGATCACTCAAATGATGTTTTTTTTTCCCCCTTCAAAACAACGTAATTCTACCCAAAAATTCAGGTAATTTATTATTTTTTTGATGCCAATAATTTCTTTTACCGAAGTTGATAAAACAGCCACAGTAATTTCTGGTAAATAAGCCATGGCCTATTTCTATTTCGAAATTAAATTATTACGATATATGTTGGTTGTATGAGCCAGAACAGCCTTTATGGTGATTTCATTTTTGTATTGAGAATAAGGCTATCATTGCTAATTCATCAGGGGTCTGTCTAGGTCTTTCTGAAAGGTACCTATTTTGTGAAAATTTAGACATAATTTGTGAAAAATTAAAAATTATATTACAAAATCAATACAAAAACATGGTAAAAATATAGATTTATCGTTTCTTAAGGGATACAAAACTAAAATTTTAGAGAAAAGTATTTTGTGAAACTACCGTTTTTCCTAAAGTTGAATTTGTGAAACTACCGTTTCACCTAAAATTGAATTTGTGAAGGTACCGCTAAGCGGTAGTAAATTCGGCCTGAACAGATCCCTGTTCATGCAAATATGTTTTGCATTGTTTACTCTGAAAATAGTATCATTTTTCTCTTCTTTTTTTTAAAAGATATGGCGGTATAAGACAAGCTTTTATAAGATAATGGATCGTAAATATATTCTTCAAAAGTCTGTAACAAATAATGATTCGTAACTTGAAAATAATTAAATCAGAATGATATATTTGTTTCTCTCTTACCCTTAAAATTTTCTTTGTAAATATTTTTTTTTTCATTCCATGTGCCAATCCATTTTCTGTAGTCACTCTCATTTAAATTTCTTTTTCACTTATTTATCACCATTAATTACATTGCTTCAACTGAGAATAATTTCCTATTCCCGATAAATATTTACTGTTGGGTCATTCTCTACTAATCTCCAACTAGGCAATTTTCGAGTAGTGAAAAAAAATTCTCAGAAATTACTAATTTTTTGTAATAAGATAAGGGTGAACTGAACGAGAAAGACATAGCCAGGGGTCAATCTAAAAAGGAATTAGGTCTATGGAATTCACAAAACTCCATAACTGGACACATAATCATTCATGAAATTCTGAGTCCTTAAAACGGACCCTACACAAAATTTTAAACTTCTTAGACGTGCCTTTCACAAAATTACGTAATAATCTGTTGCATTTTAAAATGTATTCTGTTACAACTGAAAGGTAATTTTCATCAATGTAAATACATGCGTTTTTTTGTGAGTTGTAGTAAAAATAGTCTACCAAATCTATTGGAATGGAAGAAAAAAAAGTGATAATGAATATAAATGGATGATGTCATCCGATTGTATTCAGCCAAGAAAAGAAAAAGCTGAAGGCAGAATTAGGTACTATAATCCACGTTGTGCATGGATACATTGGTGGTAATTTTAAAATTTTGCAGATGCTTTTTTTAAGATTTGCTTGAGTGATTGTGTTTTTATAAAATAACTTTCTCCTAAGAAAGTTTCAATTTCGGTATTGTACTTTTTTTGAGATTGATAACGAAAAATTTGTTTAGAAGTAGGATGGTGTCATTTAATTGAGTATGGGTGTTTGTTTGGTATAACAATGTACTCCCTAAGCCTTTTTAGAAAGGCAGCCCACCCTGCCTGCCCTTTGATCCCTCTGAATCAGGGTTCGTGATTTTTTTTGATTTAAATCAGATTTTTTTTTTCAAATACATTATAAGAGCGTTAGTTTATGCTTAAAAAAACTTTATAAATGTTTAATCAAAATTAAATTAATATTAAAACTATATGATAACAATATTTTAGAAGCTCTAACTTACTAAAATAATTTTTCATTATAATGCATAGCGACCCTTTTGATACAAAGGCATGATTGAAATTAAAAAACAAGATAAAATAGATAATTTAAAGAATACTACTTTAACTAGTAACACAAAGTTTCAATTAGCACACCATAATTTTAATTTAAAATTTTGATCTCTTTCTTTTTTTCTCATGATTTATAAAATGGCAAAATAAATGCAACAGATTGTGTATATAAATGTTGTCATTCATCAAAAAATAAATATTCAATCTATATATTTTTATGTTAAAATATTCATTTTTAATCCTATATCGAAATACATAAGTTAAACTTAAAAAACATTTTTAAAATATATATGTACTCATTGGAATTTTTTTTCACAAGAGAAAATCTGATAATTTCGAAGATACCATAAACATATTATGAGAAAAAAAATAACAGCTGACCTACTGCTTCAACCTACTGCTTCAAATAGACTTTGAAAGGGAAGAATGACCCTATATCAGGAAAAAAATATCTGAACTCAGCTTTTTTTTTTCTTTCTATTTTTGGCATATTAAGGTAATTTCTTTTTAATATAACCTCAAGCTTTAGAAATATAGATATTTCCATCAATAAACTATAATGTAGATTTGAATTCCATGCTTTTTTTATCAAAAGGTAGAATTTTAATTAACATTTGCTTTTTTTCTTTTTGAAAAAAAAATCATGTTTATTTACTTTCTACAGCTATGCAAGTCTATGTGGCATCAGCCAGATTAACTGTAACTGTGTACTAATTGTTTAGTTTTAGTTTCAGTTTGCATTTATGTTTAGTTTGTGTTTGTGTATCTCGTTAAGTTGTTATTAAACGTGTTTGCGAGATGCTAGATCCTGCTCATTTATTTAATATGTACTGATATAATACATAACAACACATGGTGGCAGCGGTAAAAGAAAACAAATTAACGCAGTAAGTTTTGACTCTCCTTCGATATTCTGAAATTACATCATGACATCAGCTCCTGCATATCATATAACGCCGCCAGAATCATTTCCTTTTTCGATTCCCTCGGAATGGCCTAAATGGAAGCAAAGATTTCTACGTTTCCGAACTGCTTCTGGACTAATAACAAAAACAGAAGAGGAACAAGTGGATGCTCTCATATACGTCATGGGTGATAAAGCCGAGGACATATTTCTTTCGCTCAGTATATCGGAAGAGGATAAAAAGAAATTCCAGGAGGTTTTGAATAGTTTCGACACTCACTTTGTTGTTAAACGAAACATAATATTCGAACGAGCTCAGTTCAATCGGCGAATTCAAAAAGAAGGTGAGTCTGTCAA
>NC_092215.1:58802144-58862171 GCF_043381705.1 Parasteatoda tepidariorum | reverse complement strand
CCAGATAAAACTAGAACAAGAGACTGACTCAACATGCAATATGTTGATCAATTACGCTTCTCAAGGTTGGCCGGAGAAAAACCAGATAGTACCATCCTGTTTACCCTTTTGGCCTCTAAGATATGAAATCTCCATACAGAATGGCTTGTTAATGAGAGGAAACCGAATAATCGTGCCAAATAGGCTACGACAAGAAATATTGGGCAAAATCCATGAAGGGCATATGGGAATTAATAAATGTCGAGCTTTAGCGAATTCAGCAGTATACTGGCCTGGCATTAGTAAACAAATAGAGGAATTAGTTCGGGACTGTCCTTCATGTATACAGGAAGCTAAAAACTGTTCTGAACCTTTGAAACCAACTAGTTTTCCTCAGAGACCATGGGAAATTGTAGCTATGGACTTATTTAAACTCCATGCAGAATGGTATTTATTAGTTACAGATTTTTACTCACGTTATCCAGAAGTGGCAAAACTGGATAGTTTAACATCAAAAGAAGTAATTTTACACTGCAAATCAATTTTTGCCAGACATGGAATTCCAAATGTTGTAAGATCAGATAATGGACCACAGTTTGAAGTTACTAGAACAGCAGAGTTTCAAAACTTTGCAAAAGTATACGGTTTTAAGCACATTACTTCAAGTCCAAGATATCCTCAAAGCAACGGTTTTGTTGAAGCAGCAGTGAAGATAATTAAATTAAGATTCAAAAAGTCTAAAGATCCTTACTTGGCTTTATTGAGTTATCGGACAACACCTTTAAAGAACGGCTACAGTCCTGCTGAATTGTTGATGGGGCGTCGACTACAGTCAACCTTACCTTTAGCAATTTCACTACTTCAACCAAAGCTAATAGAGAAGGAGATATTGGAAGAAAAAGAAGAGAAAAGAATAGAAAGACAGAAAAAGGATTATGATCGGAGGCACAATGCTCATGAATTGAAACCAATACATCCGGGTGACAAGATATGGATAACTGATAGGAAGGCTGTTGGAACTGTACAGAGAAAAGCTGAATCACCAAGGTCATACTTTGTTAAAGAAGGCAAACAAGTGCTTCGACGGAATAGGAAACATTTGATTCCAGGATCTAAACTACAGATTCCACCGCTAAACGATGATTTAGAGGAAGCTCTTTCAGAAAGGGATAACAGAAGGAGCTTACCAGAAATAACGGATCCAGATCCTACAGTGTTAACTCAGAAGAAGGATGTATCTTCAAAAACTGTTGTGACTCGCTCTGGAAGAATTGTGAAAGCTCCCAATAGACTAAATCTTTAAAGGGGGGAGATGTGGCATCAGCCAGATTAACTGTAACTGTGTACTAATTGTTTAGTTTTAGTTTCAGTTTGCATTTATGTTTAGTTTCTGTTTGTGTTTGTGTATCTCGTTAAGTTGTTATTAAACGTGTTTGCAAGATGCTAGATCCTGCTCATTTATTTAATATGTACTGAAATAATACATAACAACACAGTCTGCATTAAGACAGCATTAAATATTTACTTTAATCTGTACTTTCAATGTTAAGAATCAAAATGTTTTTAAACATGTAATTTCAAATGTGTTTAACACACACCAAGAAAGAAATTAATTTCCTTAACTAAAATTAATTAATGCAGCAATTTATCTAAAATAAATTTTAAAACTAAGAAAAGAAAATAATAAAAGTATCAATAATTTAAAGCACTGTTTTTTAACTTTTAAAATCAATATAATATACATATAAAAATCAGTTGATTTAAATCAATGATTTTTTTAAAAAAATCATTTGATTTTTATCATGATTTAAATCAAGCTGATTTAAATCAATGAACCCTGCTCTGAATGCGCCCTCTTTGACTTTTTGTTAAAGTAAGCCACCATCTCTTTAAAAAAAACTCCCACATTCACTTTTTTAGAAAATTAACTGTTAAAATAATAATTACACTCTGGTAAAATTATCTGTGTTAATAGGTTTAATTCTGATTACTGTTACTTAGGATAATTCTCAACTGGTTAAATTTTTTCTCTTATTTTCAAGAGGGGTGTACATATATGAATTTAAGTGATTTTAAATTTTAAAATTGTTTTTAAGTAAAAAACTTTTAAGCTGTTTTATCAAAAGAATCATGTATTTTTGTTCACTTTTAAAAAAGTGTATGCATAGAGATTGTCTTTTAACTTGCCTTTAATTATTTTTTATGCACTGCTAATTTTGATGATGAGTGAGAATTACTTTTTGACCTTGTGGCAGAACTTTTTCTGGCTTTCTGCGGCATACCTCTCTAATACTAATATCTTTCTGCAAGATGCATTTAAAAATAACAAATGTACATGTTACTAATTTAAATTATTACTTTTTTAAGTGAATATGTATTTTTTTTTTTAAATTCTAATATGTCGATATTCTTGCATTTTTTTAGGGAGGAAAGACACTGGTTATTTTTTTTTTCGTCTTTTGTAAATCATCATAACATTAAAAAAAAAAAAATTGTGAAATCCATGGCACTAATTACCGAAAAAAGATCGACTACAAAATCTTGTAAATCGGACTCCTCAAAAAGAGGCTACTAAATGCATGTTTTCATTTTGAGATTCAGTTGTTGTAATAAATAATACAGTATTAAAAATATTTGATTTTAAAAGCTATGTGTAAATCAGTAGTAATAATTACATGAAAAAATTAAACGAAAATTTCTGCAGAAAAGAAAACCTAAACTTTTTACTTCATTCCTCTTTATTTTTCATTGTTCTCAAATGAGAACAGAAGAATCACTAGCATTTTTTTCCCTCTCCGATGAGTGAGAAAAGCATCTTTTGAATATAATACTGAAGAAAAGAAAAAATCTTTCAAAAATTTCTGCAGGAAAGCAAAAAAAGTTTTCTTCCCAAAGGAAAAATCTTTCTGTAAGAACTCGGTAACGTTCTGCAACAACGTCGCCGTGTTGTCACGATTCTGCCACAGGGCTTTTTGAAATATGCACATAGAATAATATAAAAGGGTAATTTAAAAATTGTTGAGGGTCAAATTCAGTTATTACATGATATTACACATTTTGATAAATTTGATGATGCTTCTGGACTTCGGTTGCCGATATACTCTTACAAATGTTTCTGCCTTCATCATGCAAAATTTTTACTTATATTTAATTTAAAAAATTTTCTGTATATGTATCAAATGTTTAACATACATTTTCCCAGTATTATTTTCAAACTATTTTTTTCCCCTCAGTTTTTTTCTGCTTTTTGATCTAAATGTACTTTAGGAAAGTTATGGGATATTCATTTTATTTACAGTTTACATTTCTGCAGTATTTGTTATTATTTATTTCTATATTGACTATTTGAACTTTTTTTTTTCTTTTTATCTCCCACCAAAGCATTTCTAAAATATATTTATATGAATAAATAAATATAATATTTTATATGCTCTTTGATCTGCATCTTTTCCCTTGTAATGGGATCCTTTTTCGGTTTTTCCCTTTTGCGATATTCTTTTTTTTCTCAACTTTTCATCTGCTTTCTTTTTTGGGCATGATAACTATAAAAAGGAAAAATAAAATATTGTAATATAAATTTTGTTAAACCTGTTGATCTTATTTTAAATTAATTATAGTATCCTTTAATTAGAAATTGAAGATTTAAAAGTTAAATTGAGTAAGTTATCCTAATAAAATTCTTAGATGTTTCTAATATTGATTCTGCTATTCCCTTAATATTTGCCCTCAAAATACTTGAATATTTCATTTAAGAATTTAACTTAAAATATTTGTGTATATGTCAATCATTGACTGCTTTAAAAATTAACAAAGTGAAACAAAATTATATTTTTAACTTTTCTTCAAAAGCATTAGAAACAATCCCTCACAAAAGTGTCATTCTGTTGCAGTTTCCATTCACGTACAATTTCAACCTAAAGCAATATCTTCAATTTTAATATACAGGGTAATCACAATTCTAACTGCATAACATCATCTTGTGCATCCTTCTGTATGACATCATCTCTATTATTATTCAAGATGGCCATTTCACATGTTTGTCTTCACACATGGATTGCCCTGTAACCGAATTTTTTCGAGCTATCTGCAACAAAACTCTCTAGCACTAATATCATTCTGCAGGATGCTTTTAATAATAACAAACATATATGTTACTAATTTGAAATAACAGAAGCGCTGTGTTTGCAACAAAAAAAACTATAAAATATTTTTTTAATTGAACATGTAATAATTTTTTATTCTAATATTATGGATGATATTCTTGCATTTTGTTTGGGTGACGCACAAATTATTTCCTTCTTCGCATTTTGTAAATAATCATCACAATAAAAAAAATAAGAAGAATCATGAAATCCTAGTACCTAGTTATTGCCGGAAAAAAAGATCGACGACCAAATCACGTAAATCGATTCTCCAAATGCGTGTCTCGTTTCGAGATTAGAATTATTGCTTTAAAAAGTAAATACTCAAATTCACGATTCGAGTTTTCCATATTGTTTGAAATATATTGGGATATTTGAAAGACCTCTTGAAAATCAATATCGATAACTGCCGGAAATACAGTTTTTAATATTACCTGTAAATTTCTGTAGAAAAGAAAAGAAAAATTTTTTGCTTTTTTATAGAAAAATCCTTTTGTAAGGACTACTTTTTAATTCGTTTTCTTTATTTTTTCTGTTATAAAGCAATATTATGACTCTCTTATAATACTCAATATACAAGTACGACATATTATGCAAGGATGGCACCAGACTTTGCCCGACAAGGGGTCAAGTCTCCTCCTACAGGGGGCTCAAGCAAATTAATTCATAATATTTAAATTGCAATGAATGTTATACTTTCAATTTTTTCTTACATTATTTGTTTCAAGTTCTGAGAATCTAAAATCGCTATTATTGATATCAGAATGTGCAGATTCATTTTAATGTAAATTTAAATCACTTTTTTTTCCTGTTATCAATGTATTTTGTACTATATGGTGCAATTTATCACACATTGTAAGCTTAAAAATTAAATCTGTAATCAAGAAAAATAGTTGTAGCAGTCACTGCTATTTCAAATAATTTCTACGCTTCTTACTCTCATAATGCAAAAATTATTCGATAATAAAAACTTGAAATTTCATGCACATTTAATAAAGCATTCTGATTAGAAAATGTTATTTTTATATGCATCGATTGGCTTTTGAATCATTTAAATGTTTTGCAAATAAAGTTATGAGTACATTTTTTGCATCCACGCATTATATCGAAATGGTTATGCCCATTAAATTGTGAAATTAAAATTTTTTTTTTCAATTGTTACATAGTGTAATTTTACGGCCGAAAAAAAGGGCTATTTTAATCAGGGGGCTTGATGTTAAGATATATTGTAAATAAATACAAAGAGACTTTTAAAATTTCCTCTTATGATTCCTTTTTCTTTTCAAAAATGTTTTTAAAGTGAACATCTATGTTTGGCAAAATGCTAATTTCTCCTTTTGAAAAAAAAGAGTCCATTGCCTTAAATTATAAAATTCAAGCAACATAGCTAAAATTTGTAATGATTTTATAATTTACAAATTTTAAATTTGCGTCCATGAAATAAATATTAACTAACTTATATTTTTTTTTAAAAAATGCCACGTGGCAGAATTTTTTCGAGCTGTCTGCGACAAAACTCTCTAGCACTAATATCTTTCTGCAAGATACTTTTAATAATAATAAACATATATGTTGACGCCCGGTGGCTGAGTGGTAGCGCTTCGCGCTGCCGTGCCACAGGTCCTTGGTTCGATCCTTGGGCCGGGCAAGGCCGACTCAGCCTTTCATCCCTTCGGTGGGTCGATAAAATGAGTACCTAGCATGCTTGGGAACTAACACTGGGGGTTCCGCGTTCGGCTGACCACCCGACCGGAACATATGCTCCTGCACCCCAGAGCCCAAGGTCAAGAAAACTGAGATGGGCACAGTCGGCCTTGGCCCTCTTAATGGGCTGTCGCGCCACTGAGTTAGTTAAACATATATGTTACTAATTTAAAATAACAAAAGCGCTGCGTTAACAAAAAACTATATATAATTTTTTTCAATTGAACATGTAATTTTAATTCTAATATTATAGGTAACATTTTCGCATTTTGTTCGGAGGGGGGGAGCAGAAATTATTTCCTTCGCCTTTGGTAAAAAAAAAAGAAAGAAAAATTTTAATATTAACTAACTTTTTTTTTTTTTTTTTAAAATGCCACGTGGCAGAATTTTNTAAGTTGACCACTTGTCTAAGTTGACCACTAAAACAATGCACCACAAGTGGTCAACTTACACAAGTTTTACTGTATGTTACTAATTTAAAATAACAAAAGCGCTGTGTTAATAAAAAACTATATATAATTTTTTTCAATTGAATATGTAATTTTAATTCTAATATTATAGGTAACATTTTCGCATTTTGTTTGGGGGGGGGAGCAGAAATTATTTCCTTCGCCTTTTGTAAAAAAAAAAAAGAAAGAGAGGAAGAAAAAATTTAAATCATTAAATCCGTAGTAGTACTTGGCGGGAAGATTTCCGTTTTGCCCTTCAGAAGCTCTTTACATATTGGCATACGCCTGCAACGAATAACCTTTCACACAGTTAATTAATTATTGTTTACCACATGTAAACATGAAACATTCTTTCCTCTACGATTTAAGTTTGCATTTATAATTGCGAATTTTAAGTCACAAGAAATAGACACAAGAAATTAAGGAGTTAGGAGAAAAATATGAGTTATTTTATTTCTCAGGATTTCTTTCACCGATTTTGTTTAAATTTCGCATTTTGACATTTAAAATTGCATTCTTTCAAATGATGAAAAAATTTCATACCTTACATTTCTAAAGTTTTTCGACTTTCATTAAATAAAGTAATAATAAATGTTTACTAAAAGTTATATCTTGCATGAAATTATCTTTAGAAAAACGAATTTGAATTGATTGATATGATTGGAACTGTATGCAAAACTTTTTCAATTCGCTTAAAAAAAAAATTGGGATATAGTAAAATACACAAAAACTAAAGTTAACATTAAAGGATCCGAACTTTCAAACGTGCTCCTGAAAGAACTATTAAAACAATTTTTCCAGATTGAAGCTACTATATTTTAGGGGTCAGAAATCCGAATCCGTCGAAAAAAGGTATGCTTAATCAGAGGAAGTATGTTTTTATGTCTAAATTCCTACATTACAATATCGTTTGCACTAATTAATTATTGATGTCGCGAACAGTTAAGAATAAGTCCTAGAACATGAAGATCCGAACTTAAGATCAAAAGTTATTCCTGTGGGTACATTTATTTTTTTGCGCACTGGACATTTATTTGAAGTATATGTCAATATTGTTGATAATAGCGAAATGTTTTTTGATTTTAATTTAGAAAGGTAATTTAGCTGGTGGTTATCTACATCAGTGGTTCTTAACTTTTTTAAGCCGCGACCCAAATTTGAGGAATATGTTCATGTCGCGACCCAAAAAAAAGTCAAAATTTGGCTGAGTAAGCCACAATGACTTCTTCTAGGAGGTGTTGGTATTACTTATTATTTGGTGTATAACGAACTTTTTCGGTTCGACTCAGCGCGACCCAAGAAATATGCTTCGCGACCCATAGGTTAAGAACCGCTGATCTACATTATATGCTTTGATAACTTTAAGAATTATGATTGGAAGAGGAAAATAAGGAAATGATATTCACTTTCAATATAAAAAAAATATTTTTTTTATAAAACAAATTGTTTTCCATGGGTTTTGATGTATGAAATATTTAATATAAAAATTTGATGATTATAAACTTAACTTATGTTTTATAAGATAGTTTTTCTAAGAAATTTATGTTCATTTTTTACGTTAGGCACCATGGAATTGCCCAGTTGTAAAAACAAAAACAGTTAACTAATCTAAACTAAGAAACCATGTAGTTAGATTTGAATTCTTTAAATATTCTAATTTATAATGAGAAAAAGGAAATTTAAAGAATTTTATCTTGCTTTTTTCCATAGAATATGCAACAAGAAATTTGACAATTTTGCCTTTGCAAATACTGAATGTCTCTTAAAACAATAATGCTAATACAAAACAAACATTATTTAAACATTTGACTAGATATTGGTTTAAAGAAAATTATATCAATGAATTTAAAAACTATATCAAGGAATTAAGAAAATTATAATTCATTGATATACAGTAGAGAACTGATTATCTGGAACAATCTGGACCATCGCTATTCCGGAAAACTAATTTTTCCGGTTTTCTGAATGGCTAAAAAAAAAAAATTTTTTTTTATTGTCAAACCCAACTAAAAAAATATTTTTTTTAGAAATAATTTTATAAAGAAGAAAAAAATGATAAAGTAATGCACATAAGTTTAATGAGATAAAAAGGGAACAAAATACAGTGGAAAGTCGCGTATCCGGAATCGGCGGGACTTTCCGAAGTCCGGATAATCGATTTTTCCGTATAATAGACCCCCAAGGTAAACAGAGATTAAAATGATCTGAATCTAAGAAGCAGAAATTAAATAACATTATTTTTCGGGCAATAATGTTTTAGTATTAGAATGATATCTAATCAATCAAAAACAAAATATTTAAAAAAAAATAATTATTGCTATTATAAAAATAAATATAGGAAACTAAAAAAATTTACAGTTATGAAAATATTAATTGCTCTCTCCGCCATTTTGAACTAGAACGTTTCAAGCAAGAAGGGGAAATTCCCGTCATTCATTCATTAAGGTGGGTAGGTGAAGAAGCAAAATTCATTTCCTTCTTACTTGTCATTCAAGTTGAAGGGGGGGAAGTGACAAGTTCTTATTTTCTCTCCTGTCATTGGCTATCAATCAAGCATAAAGGCGTGGCATGCTGATTGGGTTCTCTTTATTTTTTCTTGTGTGACTAAAGGGGATTCCCCCTCCACTTTAACGTTTGCTGTGTTTACCCTTTTTCACAGTACTTCTTTCCCTAACACTTTATCAAAAAGGTTCCAGGAAATGCCTCTTTTACTAGCCAGCTGCACAGGAAAGAAGGGGGGAGGGGACTCAATTGTGCTCTTTTGAAAACAAATCTCCCCCCCCCTTTCCTGCATTCCAGAGGAGGAGCGTTACTAACGGTACGGTCTTGGTAGATCTTCTGTTCTCTTTTCTGTTGATTTATGGGTTTAATGCATAGATCACTAGAAGCTAAGAAAGGAAAAAACCTGTCAAAATTTTTTTTTTTTTTAAGAGAGTGGGGAAGATGAAGAAATGTTTGTTTATTTTGATTGTTAAGAAGTGTCCGGGAAATTGACCCTTCCGGAAAAGGGACGTCCGGATATGGGACGTTACACTGTAATGAAATAAAAATATATACAGGCTTAATATAGAATGAACAAAAAAGATAAGATGCAAGAAAAAGGGGGTGGACTCCATATTCCTCAGCCTTTTTTTTCTACTTCGTTGTTTCTGCGTCAGGACTCAAAACCATCCACTCCATTTTTTACTTCATTATTGACAAATGAAGATGGAAAAATCACAAGCATTTTTTCCCCCCTTCTGCGCGAAGAAGACAACATTTGAATTTTGGATGGGGGGAGAAAAAAAATTTCTGGAGAAAGGGAAAACAAGATTTTTTACTTCATTGTTCTTTATTATTCTCAAATGAGAAGAGAAAAATCGCGAGCATTTCCTTCCCCTCCTATGCAGGAGAGAGACATCGTTTGAATATAATTCTGGATGGGAGAAAAATTAATTAAAGATCTAAATTAAGAAATAAACATTTTTTACTTCCCAACAGATAAATCTTTCAGCAAAAAACTCTGGAAGGTTCTGCGACAATATTGCCTTGATTCTGGCATGCGATTACTATCTAGAAGAGTTTAACTTGGGTTTCAACATTTTGCTAAAACATTAATCGAAATCAGAAGAAAAAACACATGTAGCACAATCTTATTCCTCATTAAGCTGATTTTATTTCTCCTCCACTCTGGTTAAACATAAATTGGCAAGCCCACACAAAAGCTGACAATAAAAAGAATTTATGTTCTACCATATTCTGCCCCCTCCTCACTCCCCATTGAAAATGAATGAATGGAAAAACAGGTGCAGTTGCAATACTTGACCTTGAGTTATTATTTCTTTGCTGTCACTATGTTAAAAGGGGGAATCGCAGAAATGTCAGATAATTTTTTAAAAAATAAGAAAAAGTAGAAAATAACAGAAAAAGAAAGAAGAGGTACATAGATAATAGGAAAAACAAGAGTTCTTCATTCCCTGTAGGGAGTACTTTTGAGAGATTTCTAGAAGAAGAGATTCTTCAAAGAAGACAAATAAAATTGTGAGAAGCTGGTAGTGATGACTCCCCTTCCTTAAGGGGAGTCATTATCCTTCCTTCATCTTTTAACAAACACGAATCATTAACTTTGATGCTTTTAGTTGGCAAAAGCCATTTTGGTCGTTGTTACAGTCTACACAAATATTCCTTGTTCCAACTTTTCCAAAACTGCTGCACCATTTTTTAGATTATCTGCCATCTTGTAAGATAAGAAATGTTAGATTCGGTGTAATTTGGTTCGGGAATGCTTGTTAATGGTCTTCCGATTATAAAATGACCTGGTGTTAAGGTCGTTAGGGTCACAAGATAGGCAGTTAAAGGTCAAGAATTGAGACAAGCTTCGATCTGGGCTAAGAGGGTATCAAATTCTTTGTGTGTTAATTTGATATCACCCACAACCCGTTTTAAATGATATTTCGTGGATTTAATGCGGCTTCCCATAGGCCTCATATGTGAGGAGCGCTAGGCACGTTTAGATGCCAACGTATACCCATATCAGACAAAAAGTTTTCAACATTTTGATTATCCCTTTGATTTTACTTTGCTAGTCTTTCATATTCCATTAGTTTACGTTTAGCTCCAATAAAATTGGACCCGCAGTCACTGTATATGTCGCTACATTTACCCCTACGTGAAATAAATCGCTTTAGGGCTGCAATGAAGGCATCTGCAGAAAGATCAGTGACCAACTCTAAATGGATAGCTCTAGTTGTAAAGCAAATAAAAAGAGCTATATATGCCTTGAATGTTTTAGAGCCCCGTCCTTTAGCTGCTTTAATTTGGAACGGGCCTGCATAATCAACTCCACATCGTATAAATGTAGGAGCTGGTGAAATTCGACTGGATGGCAAATCACTCATCATTTGGTTAGTGACAGATGCTCTAATTCTACAACATTTAACACATTTTCTAATTAAATTTCTGATAATGTCTCTAGCACCCATGATCCAAAAAGTTTCCTGAATAGATGATAGTACAAGTTGAGCACTAGCATGTAATAAATTTTGATGATAATGTCTAATAATGAGATCAGTTAAGGCATGCCTTTTTGGCAGTAAGATGGGATGTTTTTGGTCGTATCCGATATTTGCATGTCGCAAGCGACCTCCCACCCTAAGTATACCTGAATGATCCAAAAAGGGATTGAGAGATAAAATTTTGCTTTTGCAAGATAAGGGTTGATTTTTTTTTAAGAGCATTGATCTCACTATTAAACTCAACAGATTGAACTAATTTAATCAATACATTCATAACATTATTAAGATCATCAGTTTTTACAAAACCAGTTACCTTACTTTGGGAGTTTCTGCAATTGTGAATGAATCTTAAACAATATGCTGTTACACGTTTAAGTTTAGAGAAAAGGGAGAATTTGTTTATCAATTCATTTGCTTCAGATGAATGGCTGATTATAGCAATTGACTGCAAAGTACACACTCTTTCTTCAGGTATAGGCTCACACATTTGAGATATGAGCATATTTGTTTGGAAAGAATCGGTTGATACAGAAATGTTGGATCACTAAACCACTGAGATGTGACTAATGTTCATGATGACACACCACGGGTTGCGGTATCTGCTGGATTTGTATCACCACTAATGTGATGCCACTGATTTGGGGAAGATAAACTTCGGATTATTGCTACTCTGTTGGCAACAAAGGTTTTCCATCGGCTGGGTGGCGATCCCAACCAAGAAAGAACGATAGTTGAATCTGTGTAGAAGTCAGATTGGGATATTAGAATATTTAATGCACTGCACGCAAATTTCATCAGCTTTACTAGAAGCAAAGCTCCACATAGTTCTAGTCTTGGAAGAGAGAGATTCATTCTTTAGTGGTGCAACTCTTGTTTTGGAGAAACAAGTTGAACACTGATTTATTTATCATCTAGCACTGAGCGACAGTATATGACAGCCGCGTAAGCCTTTTCTGAAGCGTCGCTGAAGCCAAATAATTGAAATTGCTTGTTAAGTTGTTAGGTAACAAGAGCTTTCAGATGATTCATGAAAAGGAAAGTTGAAAGCAAATCTGCCAGTAGAGTCTCAAGAAAATGTTTCTTAAAAATGATTTTCGCATGCAATTTCTTCCTCTGAATAGAACTTTGCTTCCGTAATTTCTTCTAGCTTCCAGATTTTATCTAGCTGATATTCAGCTTCACTGCAACTAACCTGATTTGTTATGATTGTACGTGTTTTGATTGGTGACTTGCTTTCTGTTCTTCCCAGAATAACCCATCCCAAAATGGATTTTTGAGCAGTTAATGAAAGTTCTGGAATAGTTAAACGTCGGTTGAGCATTATTTTGCCAAAAACTTCTGCACCCGGTAAAATTTATATAGGTCCAGGTTGGAAGCAATTCGCATCTGCTAATTTTAATTGTTTAAATGAATTCAAAACAGACGCATTGACCTCTGTTTGAAGAAGATCACAAGTTATTTTGGGTATAATTAAAGCTTCTGTCGTGATGTTAGAATTTTTGTAAAATATTGATGTGATGTGTAGTTGAACTGAACCTGTAACCTTACCTACCCTTTGTGAACTTAGGCCATCAACACTGATTCTCGCACGATTTCGTTTTAACTTTAATAAATTAACACAACTCTCCTTAATGAATGTGCCTTGACTGGCTGAATCTATAAAGAGTCTGCATTTATGTAGAGAGCCATCACCGCCCTGAACATTAACAACAGCGATGGGTAATAAAACACATTGTGACTGGAATAGTTGTGTTGTTGCTACTAATAGTAGAAATTATTTCGTTTTCCCCCTGTGCTCTTAATTTTATTTCATTTGGATTTTTAGAACATAATGTATTATGCGGCTAAGCGCAACTCTTACAAGTTCCCATGCGGCATTTCGTAACTGAATGTGTTTTATTCGATTTGAGACAATTCGCACAAAGCTTATTTTTGTTTGCTATGTCCCATTTTTTCTTTCATCGGAAGTTCAATAAAACTATTGCATTTGAATAATCCGAAATGAGTATCACTTTTGCAAAACAAACAAAAAAGTGAAGCTAATTGTGATGAAAATGATGATTTATTTCTTTTTTGATTTCGATTGGCTCCGCTTTCTAAGCTTGCACCTGTAATTTCTTTTCGGCGTCGAGCCAAAGATGCTAGCCCGTTGGTCTTATTCAAAACGAAAGTTCTGAATTCTGCGAACGAAGGGATATTTTTTTTTGTTCTAACGTCCAAACGCGAAGTGTTTCTGGATCAAGTTTTTCTTTTAAGAGAAAAATAATGATAGTGTCCTAATGCTTTACAGGTTGTTTAGGGACCTTTTAATGTATCAAGGAATAAAAAACTAGTATTCTTCAATCATTTTCTTAATCAAAAAATTAACATTACAAAAGTTAAAAGGAAAATCATTATTACTTAAATTATTCAAAAAATTATTCACAGCCTCCTGAAAACTTTCAACGTTACTGCAAATATTTTTAATCCTAACCAATTGTGAAAAAACTTAATTTTTAAAATTTTTATTACACAGATTAGTATTAAAGTTGCGGAAAAAAATAACTTTAAATTTAAAATCTTTCCATTTATCAAAAACACCAATTTTGATTATTTTATCAACAATATCAATTTTAAAATCTAAATATATTCAACATTTAAGCAATTCTCATTAGTTTTCTTCAAAACCAAATTTTTTAGGATGAATACTACAAATAAAATTAAAATTATCACAATTAAACAAAATCAAATCATCAATATATCTAAAAGCTTTAAATTCATTATACTCAAGAAATTTAGCTTAAAAGAAAATGTAAAAAAAAATTAGCAAAAGCACCAGAAAAGGAATTACCTTGTGGAATTCCAATAATTGGTTTATAAAAATCTAAACCATTAAAAAGAACATTCTCAAAAAGATTAAACCTGCATAAATCCAATCAATAAGACTTATCAATTTTCTCATTAAATAAATACTTATCAAAGATTTTGCTGCAAATTTCAATAATCTGTTCATGTGGTATACTTGTATACAAATTTTCAAAATCAAAAGTATTAATGCTAGAAATATCATTATTATTAATGTAATCCAAAACTTCAACATTACCATCTATAACAATATTTTTCTCTTTTTTAATTTTAAGTAAAATATTTTTTAGAAAATTAAAAAACTTTTTACTAATATCAGAATTGTAACAATTAGTACCACACGCAATAAACCTAAATTTAACCGGACTTTCATGAAATTTAACAATAGAAAATAAATATGGAAATGTAATCCCATTTAACCTAAATTTTAATTTTTTGTAATTCTTTTTTCAATAAATTTCTTATCTTTTAATTTTAAATAAGTATTATTTGCGTTATATTCTCCAATAATAAATTTTTTAAAAAAATATTTACAGATAATACAAAAACTATTTGATGCTTTATCAACAACAGTAACAATAAATTTATCTTTAAGAATTTTAACATTTCTAGACAAATCATAATTAATAATAGTACCACTAGGATATGAACTAGAACTGGTATTAAATAAATTAAATTTAACTTTTTCAATAATTTTAGCTTTCCACTCTGAAAAACCCTCATCGGGCCAATGATATTTTCTGGAAATTTTTGCTACAAAAAAGTCAAGATCCTTTTTAATGGATAAAATAAATTTTTCATTTTAAATCTTGTCCTAAATTTTGAACCTTTACTTGAAATATTACCTAATTAAATCTTGATCACCAACAATCTCCAAATTTCCCGTAATAATATGTCCATAATCATTATCAATATATTGAGAAAAATCCATTTCATTACAATAACAATCAAATTTAGAAATACAATTTAAATTTTGACTTAAAAAATTATAATTACATACCTTTTTTCTAAGTGTCGAAGAATATTTATAAGCAGCTGAAACCTTAATTTGCTTTAAAGGGGGGAAAAAAACAGAAAGACCATGTATAACCTGTGGCAACTTAGCAATTTTAAATTTTTTATCATGAAAATTAATCGTACAAAAAACCCTTTTGCATTAGAAACCTTATTAAAGAGCAAATCAGTTTTACTAACACCAAGTTTTGATTTAATCAAATTCAAAACAATAAATTTAATAAGTTCAGTATTAAATTTAATTTTAGAACCAAAATTAATAAGGAAATTTTTAAGAACTTAATTTTTAAAACCAATAATATATTTTCTAATATTAAAAATATTATTCAAATTAACAGGTAAGTTACAAATTTTCGAAAAATCATCAAAATCAATCACTTTACCATTACCTTTTCCACTACCTCTTTTATTCCTATACTTTGAATCAAGAACACTAGGAAAATTAAAAACTTTAAATTTATCATAAATACAATAATAATAATCTTTAGTATTAACATTACCTTCCCCATTAAATTTACTATTTAATCAATATGGAAAAAGAGTTTTAAGACTACAAATGTAAATGTTTTCTAAATCAAGTCTATTATCTAAATTTTCCATGAAATTGAAAATGCAAAATTTCAAAATCAGTAAAACAATTACTATTATTAAAATTTTTTATAGCAGATCTGTGGGAATTAATACGCTTATGAAATTCAAGACCTGTTTGACCAACATAACACAGCAATTGCACTGAATTAAATAAATAATATTAAAACATTTACAAAAAAATACATTGGAATGGTTGTCAATCTGTGAATTATCAGCTAAAGGACAAGTTTTAATTTTTTTTTTTTTTAATTTTTTAAACTTTTTACATTTTTTTTATATTTTTTAATTTATTTAAGCATAAAATTTGACTTAGTAACTTTTTGTCTGAAGCAATCCCTAAGTCAAGATTCACTTCAGTGCTCCTTGTTTGGGCGCACGACGAGCCATGTGCCATGAAATATTCATATATAGTACTTTGCATTGAAATAAATTTAACCTAAAAAGAAAATACTTAATTAAACATATAAAACCTAGACATATAACAAAACCCCTTTGACGTTTTAAAATATTAACCAGAATATTAATCAAAATAATTTTTCAAAAAAGAATACATTTATTGTTACTGTTGTTGATAAAGCATCAAATAATTTTTGTATTATGTCTAAATATTTTCTTAAAAAATTAATTATTGGAGAATATAACGCAAATAATACTTATTTAACCTTTTAGTTGTGGCTAGTAAGGTGAAAAAATTTTCCTCTGGTTACGGCGCATTTTTGCAGAAATTCTTCCCTCACTTAGTCAGTGGGAGGTAACTATTTAGAACCGGTTATGAATAGGAAACGTTTTGTCGTAATTTGTATGACACGTTTCTTGGAGGCAGGGTTGTAGTGTGCATCGTTATCGGCCGATATTTCGGCATAGTTATGCATACTTTGGCATTTTTTAGTCACATTATGAAAAAAGTTAAAATATAATTTATATTTAATTTTACATAATAAAATGATATTTTCTCTTATGCAAAGCAAGCATTCATTTAGAAATTATTTTAAAATAAAACACGCATTTTATTGTATCAAATAAACTGCTACAAAGGAAACTTATTTTTTTCTAATAGAGCATTTTTTTGAAGTTTTATTCGCATCTTAAAATCATAAACACATTAATTATAATAAATAATTTTAAAAAGCAAATTTTTGAAGATTATTTTATCTGTAAAAAATATAGCAAATGTAGACTCTCATCTATTTCATTTACACAAAATTGAAATATAAACATTCTTTAAATTAAAAACTTTCCGAGTACCTTTTGCCTTCATTTCTTTTTTAACTACATACAAGTTACATGAGTATATTCAATAGAAATTCATTAAGATTTCACGAGAATATTTTATATAAACGTTATTAGAATTATTAAAAAAAATAATGTTAAAAACTCCTAATATATTAAAGAATGTGTTTTAAATATGTTCAAAGAAGAAAAATGACCATTGTTTATCTTTTTTAGAACAGATATCTTACACAATAAAATAATTTTGCCACCTTTCTATTTAGCTTTTATTTGAACCACATTTTAAAAGAAAAAAAAATCCCATTTCATTTTAAAATTTTGTTTTGAAATGTTAGTTAATTTAATAAAATAATAATAAGTAATAATATTAGTTATAAGCGAAATTTTAAACTGATGGGTTACCTTAATACTTTCCTTATTTTTTTATAATTCAAAAAAGAATATTCTTCTTAATTTCTTATTTATTTAAATTTTTGTTCGAAACAGGAAAGTTTTTGTACAAAAAAAAGTATCTGCTGAGTTGAAGTATTTCACGATTGCCATATGTATATGAAAATTTTTAAGTCATCAATTGTTATCAGACACATCTATACAAGTTCTATTTTGACATAATGATTGTAAAACATACATTTCCTTTGGTCACGGTGTGGTCTTTCTTCAGGTGTTTGGAATAACTATTGTTAAGATTTTCAAAAATGACAGAAACCAAAATGTATAATAAGTAAGTGGACCACCGAAAACATATTCTGACCGATAACACAACAAAAAGCAGGAAATGGCACTTCGCCTGCTGTGGAAGAGGCGAGAATATTTCGGTATTCGTTATCTTTAGAGAAGGACTAACAATTTATTCTGTGCCTAATAAGTTACATTATGACAAACTCTAAAGCTCTCAATGGAAAGATTTTGTCGGAACTTGAAAGAAGAATTTGTTTCTGAAAACTTGAAGCAAGAGGCGGGAACGATGCCTTTCTAAAATAGTTCAGTAATTTTTCATGTTTGAATGTTTGAAAAGTAGAAATTTTTTCATTGTAAATAAACTTCCTGACCATGGTCAAGCATTCTAAACCATTCGATAGATACTCGCTCCTCTTTTCACAAATATTTTTAAAAAATGTTCAGCTTTCAACAGCATTTTTCTACTTTTTCTTTGGAATAAATTAATAATATAAATGCTATTTTTTAAGAAAAAAAAATTTTTTCAACATTTCAAAAGTTCGGTTCAATATAATTACCAGTGAAGAAATTTACGTATGTTTTCATCTTTTTGTGCACATTAGATTTAGAGTTTGGAACATTGAATTAGATTTTCCCTTCAACGCTATGAAACTGCTTATTACTCGTAGTAAAAAAAAGAACAATATTCTGTTTTAGTAATATAAATATAATATTTTGCTTTTTTAATATTAACATAATTTAAAATCTTAGAAGATAACTATTTTAGAAGGGGGCAGCATAAATTATTTCAGACCTTAAAATTTTTAGAAAAATGAAGTTAAAATTATGATATTTATAGCTTTTTAATAATATTACTAAATTTTTAAAACAAACGTATTAAATATTAAGAAATATTTTGAAATATCAAACTATGGAATTTTTCAATACTATAAAGTAATTTTTAGCTCACAACACCAAATATTTTACCGATGACATACGTAATAATTAACGATTTTACTTTAAATTATTTAGTTAAAATTTAATCATTTTATTTCTCGAGCAATGTCTTATCCGTTGGTATTCGATATTTTCATTCGGTGATTTATTTATTTATTTTACGATACCAGACACAGAAGGGTAAATTATGTAATGTGAAATTTCCCCTAAAACAAATTTCAACTTTTTCCATGATTTTTAAACAACTGTTTTTATAAAATTAAAAAACTGAGTATAAATATAAAGAGAGAGTAAATATTTATAGAACTTCTGAAAAATTCTGCTTATCTAAATGCATAATTTGTACATCTTTTTTTCTAATTGATGCGTAGAATTTTCAGGCTGGTTTCGATTGTATATGATCATCTGAATTTGTAATCTGAAAGCGGTACCTTTTTAATAAACTTTATTTTTGAAACTTTGAAGTGACACATTTGATATCAGCTGAGTATTTAAAGATATTAAAAATTCATCATCACTATCAATTTCTTGCACTTCATTCTTTTCTTCTTCCTCCTTACAATCAGATTCAGAATCCGCTTAGGTTTCAACATCGATGTTGTAGTTCATTTACATCGCACTAGAGCTGCACAATGGGCTATTGGCGACGGTCTGGGAAATACCCCTGAGGATGATCAGAAGACATGCCATCACAATTTTGATCCTTTGCAGAGGGGATGGCAACCCCGCTTCGGTAGCCCGACGACCTGCACGCGAAGTCGAGCACTTTGAACAGTTTAACGAGCACCCATACCGCACACCCTCAGTCCCTACGCAGACTGATCCAAGTGGTCACCCACCCGCACACAGACCGTAGCCAGCTTGACTTCGGTGATCTGGTTTCAACATCGAAATCATTCATCGATTTCTTCTTGAGTGAGTGGTCTCACTTTACATGGCATTTTGAATTGTGAAAAATTCTTTCAATGAAAAAAGAATAATTCAATACCAAACGGAAGCAACAAATTAAAAAAAAATTCTAAAAATTTAATTAAAACATTATCAAAAGATCAACAAAAAAAATGAAAGCGTAACAAACAAATAAATTAATCGAAAAAAAAATTAGAATTCGCTAAATATCGTCGCTAAAAAGATCTCGAATGAAATGGA
The DNA here is from genome assembly GCF_043381705.1 of Parasteatoda tepidariorum. NCBI lineage: Eukaryota > Metazoa > Arthropoda > Arachnida > Araneae > Theridiidae > Parasteatoda > Parasteatoda tepidariorum. The sequence goes on along the minus strand of NC_092215.1, from coordinate 58,842,461 downwards.
GTTAGTACTACAACGAAAAAGAAAGACATTCTCATTCGTTAAAACTCGCCAACTAATAATAAAAGAGAAAAATCTTTCAGCCAATTTAAATCCAAAGCAAGCAGCGTTAAATCTCTTTTTTAACAATAGGCTAAAATTGGGGTTCTTGAAGAAATGACAGGTGGGATGGCAGTCTAGGAGAAAAGGGAGAAGAGAACCACTGGTACAAATGCTGATCCAGCACCGCAATAAGAGGAGTTTTTTCTACCGGTACATATGCTGTACCAGCCGCAAGCAAAGGGTTAAAATTAAAAGAAAATAAGAAATTTATTGAAAAAAGAATTATTGCATTTAGTAAAATATTAAAATTTAGGTTAAATAGGATTACATTTCCAAATTTATTTCCTATTGTTAAATTTCATAAAAGTCCAGTTAAATTTAGGTTTATTGCGTGTGGTACTAATTGTTACAATTCTGAAATTAGTAAAAAGTAATTCCACAAGGTAATTCCTTTTCTGGTGCTTTTGCTAATATTTTTTTGAAGCTAAATTTCTTGAGTATAATGAATTTAAAGCTTTTAGATATAGTGATGATTTGATTTTGTTTCATTGTGATAATTTTAATTTTATTTGTAGTATTTATCCTAAAGATTTGGTTTTGAAAAAAACTAATGAGAATTGCTTAAATGTTGAATATTTAGATTTTAAAATTGATATTGTTGATAAAATAATCAAAATTGGTGTTTCTGATAAAGGGAAAGCTTTTAAATTTAAAGTTATTTTTTTCTGCAACTTTAATACTAATCTGTGTAATAAAATTTTTAAAAATTTAGTTTTTTCACAATTGGTTAGGATTAAAAATATTTGCAATAACGTTGAAAGTTTTCAGGAGGCTGCGAATAATTTAAGTAATAATGATTTTCCTTTTAACTTTTGTAATGTTAATTTTTTGATTCAGAAAATGATTAAAGAATACTAGTTTTTTATTTCTTTTAACAGGGCGCAATTCAAGTCTTAACTGAGCAGCATTAAATTAATTTGTTACATAATCTTCTCTTTTATTTCTCTCTTTTTCAATCTGCGCATTTTAATAGAGGACATTGTTTTCTTTTGTTTTTAATGTTTCCTTTGCATTTAGTTTGCTTGTGAAATCGCTGTTTGACCGGTTTAATGTGAGTTTTTATTTTCTCAAGTTTTTGTTTTAATTTCTTTCTGAATTGGTTTTATGTATTTCTTGTATTTTTTCCTGGACTTATACAAAACCTTCGGGGTGCTGAGAGAGTTACTTTTGGCATTTAATTTTGCCTCTCTCTCAATAGAAAAGGTTTTGTTTTATGGCTTCCGAGGCCGGTACCCGCTGAAGACGTCGGCTTCGGTGATCATATTCTTATTTTTTTTTCCTTCATTTTCTTTATTGCTATATTTATTCTTTCTTTAGAAAATTCTGCTGCTTTTAAGCGCGTTTCTTTCAAAGAATGTTTTGTCAATTTAGAATTAAATATTTTGTATTCTTTTACTATTTAATATATTATCAGTAGTCTTGATAACAATATTGTCATTGGCCTTGATAATAACATTTTTATTCTAATGTGTACATCATTGAAATCAATTATTGTTTTTCTGTTTTTTGAAATCTTAATACCTAAAAAAAGTATTTCTTAACAAATGATTGTTGCGGAAAATTTTGTTCTTAAAAGTGCACATACAAACTGGAATAAGTAAAATATTTTTTTTCCTAATCTAATTTTATAAAAGTAAATGAAAAAAGATAGGTAAGTTTATTGCTATAAATAAAATTACAATATATATTCTTAAACAACCCCATAAGAGAATATTAGAACACTTATTAATACATATTTAGAAAATAAATTAGATTTATAAATTAAAGTGTAGAATAAGGGCATCAATTTAACACTTACCAAATTTACTTATTCAGTTTCTCTTTAAACACTGAAAAACTTCTCCTAATCAATTGAAATTTGTTCTGCAGTTTTATCAGAACTTTTGCACTTTTTCTACCCAAATAATAACGTCATCTATTGAAACATTTTGAATCACTGTGTATGAGGGAGTGATATAAATAAGGATTTTTCTAACTTTTTTGCCAAATAAAAAACCCATTTACAGACCAAAATATTTACTTTGTATATAGAAACAGCACTACAAATGTCAATTTTAAAAAATAAAAGTTGAACAAGAAAGATATAGGTATTTCAGAAAAAATAAGATTTTTTGTATTTGTAGGTGGTCACAATTACATGTAAGTGAATGAGATTTCAAAGGTTTGAAAATTAATCAACGATATTTATTTTAAATACTACTTCAAACTTATAAGATTATGTTGTGAAGACATCTTACCATGTATTGAACAAATAACTTATCATTTTTATTGTTGAAAATCTTACATTATTTTAGTCTATTTACAGAGAATTAGACAGTTAGACAGAGTATTAGACATCAACTTTGTAAGCAGCAGAATTTAGTCTAGAAGCAGAGGTCATTCCGAGCATAGTTTAAAAAGTGTGTTGTTTGCTCTTTAGCTGAAAAATTTCAGAAATGAAGCCTATCTTTCTAAAAAAAAATACTCAATAAACGACGGGCCTTGGAAAAGAAATCAAATGAGTGTGCCTCTGTCAAAATTTGGGGTTTTTATGCTTAAAAAATCCTTTATTTTTCTTAATGGCTACTAGAACTGAAGGCGCTGTGGAGCAGCCTTTACAATGAAAATCAGCTCTGCATATACAATAAGGCGGCCTTTCTACTAGAAATTACTGTACTTAACTCTACCAAACTGACATCTGAGTTGCTATGAAACATACTCTTTTAAGTAAAGCAAAGGATGTGTATCCGCTTTGCTTGTCATATATATGTTATAACAAATAAATTTTGTTAAACTAAGTGTTTCTTCAAAGTATCATTTGGGAATACTAAAATCTTTCTCTCTCATAATCAAAAAGTTATTCTGTGGCAATTGTTAAAATTAAAGAGCTTTGAAAACCTATCATTGGATGTGATGAATATGCGGCAGTATTAAAAAATAATTGAAAAAAAATTTATGAATATTAATAAACATGAAGTTCTTTAACTATTAAACAAGTATTTAAAATTTACTCTTCTTTATAATAAATCTTTTCAACCACAGTTTCTAAGTAAAATATTACATTTTCTAGCTTCTACAACACTGCCAAGTATAATAATTTTTAAAAATCTGTTAATTTTGAATCTATTTTTTGAAATTAATTTTTTTTTTTCCCTTTTTAGTGTGGAAAGAATGTGAATGGAACCCAGATGCAGGTTTGTAACCAATATGCTTAATATTCAGTTTCACTTTTTAGGAGCTATGATCTAATGAATAAGGGCTCTTGAATAAAATTAATGATATTTTAGACACAGGGGAGTAAGAACTACCCACATTTCATAACCATAAAAAGTCTGAAACTAGTTATATCATCATCTTGTTATGAGTATAGTATTAGAAATTACAGTAAAAGCTTGAATGTGTCGAAATCTGTAAAATCCTTATACTTGAGGTGAGCGTCAAAAATTTCAATTTTTAATATTACTTTATATTCCAGGGAAGAGATTAAGTGTCATGCCTCAATAAATAAAAAAATTTCAACTTTATCCTCTGCCTCATATTATTCATTTTATTTTTAAATTTATTGTTTCTGTGCAACCTGATCTTGAGGCAGCTGTATGCTTGAACTTAGCCGTACTGGTTTAGCAATGAAGAATGGAGAGAGTGCTCTTTTCCTACTAAATGCTTGTTTAGATTTGAGTGAAATTTAAGGAGGGGACATTTATTTGTCTCTGTGCGATTGATAGGTTCCTTACAGTTAATTTTCAATTGCTCTGATCAGTCATGTATTTTCAAGATTCAAAATTAAATTCTTTGGGAAATTATTTTATAGATTTTGGCTAGCCAGGCTTTTATTCTATTATTTGAACTGATAGTGAACACATCCACGCTGTAGTTAGAAGAATAAATATAAAGAAAAATTGGAGAGTTTTTTATGACTATAAAGGACAAAAACACTTTAATGATAGATACTGCTAGGAATGCAGATTTTTTTTTAAGGTTTATGTCAGTTTATAGTAATAGTTTTTCGGTTTGTTGCCAAAGAATATACATAGTATGGAAAACGCTTACATCAGTTGGCTTAATGTAAACTGGTTCCCCCAGGCTTGGTGCAGTTCCTATGTATAAAGGAAAAAGCAAGCTTTTGGGGGCACAGCAAAAGTTTTGAAATTTGTTTTTCACCCTCCTCTCCTCCCAACCACTGATGGAGAAGAGTTGAAAAACTTTATCTTTTTATTTATTGGTTTCTTCTGCATCTTTGCACTATTTTCTAATAGTATTGTACTATTAATAAGGATGTTTATTTGAGAATACATTTATATCATCCATGTTTATTAAATCTGCCCATATAGTTAGAGATGGAAAGAATAAAGTGGCAGTTGGCGAAAAACAGCGTACACAACCATACATGTAGAGTTGTCCAACAGCCAGTTCACGGGTGACATACTTCCTGACTGTCACTTTGCATCTTTTATGTATGCTCTGGATATTAGTATCTATGATGCTCTGTTATATCTGAGTATGTTGCTCGCCCTATAAGAGTTGTTTTTCTGACATAGCTACCATACCAAGCAGTTTACTGCATTAGTTACGTATCTGAAGAGCTACACTTCTCCTTTCTATATTCTTTACCACACTCATGTCTATAAGTTAAGGATAATTCAGAATCATACAAAAACTGAACTCTGAAGTAAAACTTTCACCTGTAGAATTAATACACACATCTTCAAGAAAAATATGCAAATTACAAGAAACCACCAGATGACGCCGATGGTACATCACAATGACAAAAATGTAAGAGAGAAGGATATAAAGCATGGTGACGACGAAGTAAAAATGTTTCAATTGTTAAAAAAAATATGTGATTCTCTTTTTAAAAAGATCATTTTATGGTCATTTTACGACATCAATTGGTGTTTGTTGCTGTATCATCAATTGCTTATGCTTTTTACACTAGAAAATTCAATTTTTTTTTGTAATAGGTCCAATTATTAAGAGCCTCTCTGTTATGAGATAGTAGCGTAATAGCTTTTTGCCTTGATGAAATTACATGGAGACAAATATTGTTTTAAACTTCTAAAAAGGAATTAATTGGAAAAAAAATATGTTTATAGTTTTAATTTGACAATTGCATAATATATATAGACAGAAATAAAATACGAACATGTTTTGTAACATCTTTTCTCTGAAATATTTAGTTTTTCAAGTTTAAAATTTAAAGAAGGTTGCATTTTACTAAAATATTGGACGCAAGATACTATTTTTAAGCAGTGTGGGGTTTGAAGAGCCCAGCTCATATTGCATGGTGTTTTCTACACGTGCTGCTCTCTCTTTACCCCATGTTTTTGGGAAATTTTTACTTTGATATTGAGTTATTGCACATACAGTTTTCAGGAATTTTTCACTTTGTGTAGCAATTACTCCTGCAGTGAACACAGTAAATAATGAGAATTAACAGTAAATAGTGAAGACAGTACATGTAGTTATATAAAAATAAACATAAATAGGGAAAAGATAGTAAACATGTGGTTTGAGAAGTAATTAAAACTTAATATTAGAGTGAAAATCATTATACAACACTTTTTACCTTGTCAACTATTTACTAACTTTGAAATTTAAATGTGAATGATAATTTGGAAAACTGACTTTGTCTCACTACTTTAACTAAATACTAACACTAACGTTTGTGCAGTGCATTGCTTTTAACAAAATTTAGATTTTCCTTTTTGTTCTCATCTTTAAATATTTTTTCTTTTCAGAAGGTTCAGAAAATAGAGAGATAAAGATATATCAAGAACGCTAAGAAGATAAGGATGTTTTTTTTTTTTTTTTTTTAANTTTTTTTTTTTTTTTTTGAAAACTTAAGTAAAATTACACTAGTGATATCTGTTAATAGTGGCATTCTGTTCCCTCCTCAAAGATATTTTAAATGTTTTTCGTACTTGTTGTTTTTCTTTTTTTTGTTTTTTTTTTAATATTTTATTTCCAAAGCCTTTCATAAGGTTTTATTTATGTTCAATGCTTTTACTGCAGTACAATATCTTTCAGTATTTTTTTTTTTTTAATATTTGTTTATATTTTTTGTGCCATATTTATATAAATTGGATGTGTTTTATAAAACTCACTGCCTCCTATCGATTTTGAATTACACCTATAACAATTTGTTCATATTTATGGTGGTGTCAACTATTACAGTCTATCCGTATTTAGGATTTTGTCGTCAAGATTGCAGTCATACAGTTGAGCTTTAAAAATAATGGTATTTTAGTAATTATCTGTTTAAAAATAAGTTTTTTTCCTCCTAATAGCTATGAAATTTTGTTGTAATAATTGTTTTGTTGTTTGTAGAAGTTTGTATGCAGCAAATATTTGAAAAAAGTAATACTTTAATGTTACTTTTCTATTTAATGGTAAATTCATGCATAATATTATTGATATTAGGTATGTACCTATATAGAATAAAATTTAAAAACACTTTGAAATTGTGCTAATTTGAATGTAGTTAGTATATACATAGGTATTAAGCTATTAAAGTATTTCTGATTACGGATAGTTAGTTTGAAAAGTTGGCACCTCTGAATTTATTTTATATGTTGAAAATATACATTTCTTGATTTCCAGCTCTTATACTTTTTTATCCTTTCCTTTAGGAAAATAGTAGTCAAAAGAATCTGTTTAGCTGATTTAATCAGTAAAACTATTTTACTATGCTGTTTAGTGATGAGAAATTAGCTAACAAAGTTTGACATTAAATTAGTCTTTTTAAAAAAAATTTCACTGTGTGAAAGAGAACTTAGTTTTGAGCAATTAAGTCAGATACTTTTATTACCTATTGTACCCATTATTATTTTTTAAACAAAAGCAGAGTCAGAAAATGTATGAGTTAAATGGGCTATAAACTTCCTTCTAAAGCAATAATTATGTCCTCTTTTTACTAGTTAAGATTTTTTAAAAAAAAGGTTCATAAGTGATAAATCAGAGATGAAAAACTTATCTAAGTTGTGAATCTAAAAAATATAATGCAGAATCATCGAGAGTAGTGTTATCGAGAAGTATTATTTTGCTTCCATTTAAACATAATATGATTACCTTGCGTATGCATTATATATTCCTTTGCTGACACACACATTATGAAAATTTTTATGTAAGAAAAAGTCCAAACAAATTTGGAATTGGGATTGTAGAAACAATTTATATCAATATATATATATAAATTTTTTTTAAGGGCATCACAGAAAACTGTGTATTAAAAAGAAAAGTCGGAAAAAAATTAACCTGAAAGTAAATTTTTGCTATTATTTAGGCTTTAAAATATGTTGTTAAAATTATTAAGACAGTAACACCAAGTTAGATTTCATTTAAGATTTCCTAAAGAAATTTTTTTTTTTTCAGATTTTCAAAATTTTTCTCCTGTTATTTATACAAATTTTTACAGAATGGCATTTCACGGCAGATGAAATAATCTGTAAATAATGCTTACAATCTGATACTCTGAAAACATAAATTAGTTATTAAGCATGGTTCCAATCAAGTTCACATTAGCACCTAACGAAAAAATAATGCAATATTTTTATATTTCATATTTAATATTTTATATATTTAAGAAGCTTCAGGGCCATTGGTTGTTCAATATATGCTATGGGAGTGTTTCCCAAAGTTTTTTGTTTTATTCTCTTTTTTTGGTAAGATAATTTCCTTTCTGTGATGAATTTTTTGGACTTTATATTATACCAAAGATTGTTGAATTTTATACCAAGCAATCTTAACGGTTTTCCCATAATTTAGGCATACTGTGTAGAACCAATTTTTATACGAATAATTTTTCACAAATTCTTGTAAAATTTGTCAACACCAACTTCAAGAATTCTGTTTTGTACTTCCACTTAAGGAAAACACAGCTATCCATATTTAACTTACTCTCCACTCATTCTTCCGTCAAATTTTTCATCTCCCTGTCTTCCAGTTTGCTCGGTGCATGTCAAGAAACACTTTAACACCTTTTAGGGTGTGTATTTGAATGCCTAATATTTAGCCATGCTGTGTAGCACCAATTTTCATACAAATAATTTTCACAGATTCTTCAAGAATTCTTTTTTTGAACTTCCACTGTAGGAATCCTTAAATACTGCCATCCATTGGTGGCTATAAGTACAATTTAGCGGCATGAACAGAACAGGAGCAGTTTTACCCTTTCTGTTATGAGGGACACTATGTGCCTTGTAATTATCTAGAGTTACCAATAGCTTTCTTTTCTATTTCTCAAGCTGATAGAACTGCATAAAACTCTCCAACCCTTCTTCCATCAAGTTTTGTATCATCCGTGTCTTCCAATTTGCTCGATGCATATCAGGAAACACTTTAGGACGTGTGTTTGAACACTTTTTCCAATAACAACACATGTTTGTAGGTTATGTCAGTATTTGCACACACCATTATCATCAATACATATACTTGTTGAGTTTTTTTTTTCTGTTGTAGCAGCTAATGTCTATCTTTGCACATAACTCTAAAACTTGATATTATATACTTGCTCTGATGAAAAGTCTTCATTGTTTATATCAAAATCTTAGATAAAATTCTCGGCTGCTTTAGTATCAATTTCAGCTCAATTACCCCAAATGGCTGACTGATGTATTTCATGTCTTTTTTTTCCCCCCAAACAATGAGTTCTGAAACTACATTTGTCTTGGATGACCATCTGTTCAATATAAAGCTTTGCTTGAGCCATTAAAAGGGATCCTGTAAATGGTTCTCTTCGCTATGGCGCTGTTGTAACTTGACCATTCAATCATTTCTTTACCTAGGTTATATCTTTCTTGCTGTTCCAGTATACTTTCGATATCCAGGGCTGATTGTGCTCCGGAAAAAATCCGGATTTCCGGATTTTTCGTTAACAGTGATCTGGAAGTTTCCGGAAATCGAAGGTCTAGACCAGGGGTGGCGAACCTTTATGCACCAACGTGCCATTTTTTCTAAAAAATTGTTTAATTAGGTCATAGACGTGCCGTCAAACAATTTTGACTTCGTGATTATTGGGAAAATAATAACACTAAATACTATCAACTCAAAACTCTTTATTTGCTATGAAAAAGAATACATTTCGCAATGTCTCAGTTGCGCGTAATTCAACTTAAAGTAACATCAGTGTGACTTCTGTTGCTGCAGATTAGATGACAAATAACTTATATTAGGTTGTAAGATGTTATTTTAAGCAGGTCTGTTAATTTTTTTTTTGCTAGTTATTTATTGTTAGCTTGTTTTTTTGGTAACTAATTGTTTTTTGGCATTAATTGTAATTTTTTTGTCAATAATTGTTTATTTTTTTATGTTTATTTCTGTGAATTTTAATTTAATTGATAAATTGCTTCAGAGTGAACTTCGTGATCGGTGGCGTGCCCAAAATATTATGTGGCGTGCCATAAATGGCACGCGTGCCATTGGTTCGCCATCCCTGGCCTAGACGTTTCGAAAAATCATTGATCACAGAAGTTTCCGGAAATCAAATTTTCAAAGGTGAAACTTAAAAACACAGTTTATTTTATTTGTTTGTAAGGGTGAGCCAGAGAGATACTTTATAAGCTTATATTCATGATTAATATAAATTTTTTATCAGTAAATAGTTGTTAAACTGAAGAAAGAAAGACATATTTGTAAATTTTAATTCCTTCTCCAGGTATAGGTATGTGTAAATGGTATAGGTATGTGTAAAATTTTTAATATATTTTAAGTAAACTAAGAAATATTGAGAAAAAGGGGAAAAATAACTTGTTTAAATTTTTTTCAATTTAAACTGTTTTTTTTTTTTTTTAACTCAAGAAATTTTCCGGAATTTTGACTTGGGCTCACAATCACCCCTGGATATCTCGTAGTATACTCAATATCTTTCATTGCAAGAGGTGTGTTAAATTAAGAAAAATAATTAGATAGCTTCCCTTTTTCTATGTTTTTCGCAGTTGATTTTACTATTGACTCATCACAAAAGCTTTTGGATATCCAAGTGCCCCTCTTTTTATTCCTTTAGCAATTTCACTTTTTCTTCAGTTGATATTTTTTCCCCACTGACATCACACAACGTAGATAAAATTCAGCAGATCAATAAGAATAACTGAATAAAAATCTCAATACAAATAATGAAATAGGAAAAAGTCAAGGGGACAAATGGGTAGTTTCTATGTAGCAATCTCACTTCATTGACAAATCTGAAAATAAAGAATTTTCAAGAAACTTGTAAAAAGTTACATGCTTTCAAAAAAATTCTGGAAAATTGGCAAAATTAAAGTTGACAAAACTAAAATTGGTCATTATATAAATCATTTGTATTGTTTAGAATCAGTTTATTTAATGAAACACATTCAAGTTATAAAAAACTTACGCATTGAAAGAAATGTACTTTTTCAGGGAGATTTTTAGGATTATAAAATTTGTCAAAACTTCCCATAGTTACGTATAGTTCTCAAAATGCAGAAAAAAAAATTTTCAGTTTACATTGATGTATAATAATTGTTTTTTATCCTGTACTAAAATATTTAAAATAAAAAGTGCAAGGTAGTTGAAAATTCACTAATTGGTGGGTTTTCTCTATAACTTAGCCTTATTGTAACAACTATTCAAATTCCTTTTGCCCAAAAAAGAGTAAACAAGTTCTTAGGATGCATTAATATTTTTGTTGGGACGTTTCTTTCCTATGAAGGAATGTAACAGCATGTTAACCAATCTAATTCTGACATTTTTCCTAGATATATCAAACTGCTCAAAAAATATTTGGTCTTAAGTGTCACAGCCAGCCCGAAATTTGATCCAAATTTCATAGTCATTTTCTGAAGCTCTAATTTTGACTGCAAATAGTGGGTAACTCTAGGTAAATCATCTTTTTATGCGCTCATTATGTATTCTAATAAAATTTTACTTTAATGCTTTTGAAAATCTCAAAAGGTTATAAAAAGTCACGAAAATCAAATAAGCTAATATAATTATTTTTGGACTTAGTGCCTCTCAAAGTTGATTTGTGGTCAAAATCACCACTCTAGTCATTCTCGTATTAATTAAGACACCTTGGTGAAAACATAATAAACACACTGTGCTTTAAAAACAAGCAAATGAAAAGCTTTTCCTAAACTTAAAAAACTAGGTTAGAAAACTGAACTAAGGCAACACATCAAATCACTTTTAGTAAAGATACTTCATTACAGAAATTAGTAACAGGTGGGAAAGCTGACTGTAGAACTAAATTTAAAAAATACTAGCTTTGCAAATTACTGGATTTTTGTCATACAAATATTAATAAGTTTATCTTTTATAATAATAATGATATAGAAAAATAATTAATACTACGTGTTTGAACACTGGTAAAAGTAGAACATGATGCAGGATTTTTTTTTTTTTTAATTATTTTATGTTCCAAACAAAACAAAAAAGTCTCTGCTGTTTTATGTATAAGAAATATTCCAATTTCAGCTAAAATTTTTATAAGTGGCATTTTTTAAGAAAAATTATCCAAATGCCTCTTTTTGAAAAAAAAAATTACCAAGTAACCCTTATATATTGATTTTACGATATCAACTTTTCGGGAACTGCACCACAAAATAATTTTCTCTGCCTATCTAGAAAGCCAGTTTTCATGCACCAAATTTTTTATGAATGACTAATTTAAATGCAGTGTAACGTCCCATATCCGGACGTCCCTTTTCCGGAAGGGTCAAATTCCGGGACACTTTTTAACAATCAAAATAAACAAACATTTCTTCATCTTCCCCACTCTCTTAAAAAAAAAAAGTATTTTGACATGTTTTTTCCTTTCTTAGCTTCTAGTGACCTATGCATTAAACCCATAAATCAACAGAAAAGAGAACAGAAGATCTACCAAGACCGTACCGTTAGTAACGCTCCTCCTCTGGAATGCAGGAAAGGGGGGGGGAGATTTGTTTTCAAAAGAGCACAATTGAGTCCCCTCCCCCCTTCTTTCCTGTGCAGCTGGCTAGTAAAAGAGGCATTTCCTGGAACCTTTTTGATAAAGTGTTAGGGAAAGAAGTACTGTGAAAAAGGGTAAACACAGCAAACGTTAAAGTGGAGGGGGAATCCCCTTTAGTCACACAAGAAAAAATAAAGAGAACCCAATCAGCATGCCACGCCTTTATGCTTGATTGATAGCCAATGACAGGAGAGAAAATAAGAACTTGTCACTTCCCCCCCTTCAACTTGAATGACAAGTAAGAAGGAAATGAATTTTGCTTCTTCACCTACCCACCTTAATGAATGAATGACGGGAATTTCCCCTTCTTGCTTGAAACGTTCTAGTTCAAAATGGCGGAGAGAGCAATTAATATTTTCATAACTGTAAATTTTTTTAGTTTCCTATATTTATTTTTATAATAGCAATAATTATTTTTTTTTAAATATTTTGTTTTTGATTGATTAGATATCATTCTAATACTAAAACATTATTGCCCGAAAAATAATGTTATTTAATTTCTGCTTCTTAGATTCAGATCATTTTAATCTCTGTTTACCTTGGGGGTCTATTATACGGAAAAATCGATTATCCGGACTTCGGAAAGTCCCGCCGATTCCGGATGCGCGACTTTCCACTGTATATATATATATATGTATATATATATATTGTTTTTTTTTCCATTATTTTGAAAACTGCGTTGACATCAGAAGCATCACCTAATCATTTGTAGACATATAACTTCTTTTCTGTGAATATTTTATTAGTTCAAGAGTAACAATAAATAAATAAAAGGTTTCTACAGTTTAAAAGCATGTATAAATTTAAACACTTATGTTCACAATTTTTATTTATCAAAAATTATTTATTACAAAATTTAATAACTTTATGGGTAATTATGACCACTATATCCCTTCTTTAGCTGTACGCTTGTTACCATTTCGTAATATGTTTTGCCATTTTTTTATTTTCTGTAAAAATACACTATAGCTATTTTGTAATAGATTTTTTATTGGAAGATGTATTTTATTGCTACTACTTTCATTCTGCAAAAGTTTATTTTTCTTGTCCCTCAAGATTTAGGAATTATTACTGTATTTTTATATAGAGAGAAGTGGAGTAAACTTATTACCTTATTTTTCATCATACTGGAATGACAGACCATGCAATGCCCTAGCCTTCTTTCCGGATTCTGGACCATTGTTTCTGTTGGTTGCCTTTTTCGTATAGTTGGTTATTTCAAGTCCTCTTTCATTTGTTCCTTCTATCTAGTTTTAGGTCTTATTCTAGATTTTAACCCTCCTGATTTTCTGTCTAATAATCTTTTAACACTTTTTTCCAGAGTCTATTTTCAGGTTATATACAAATCATTGGATTCTTTCTGTTCTTATAATTGTTTCTAAGTTTTGCTCTTTATATTTACCATAATTCTCTTTATTTGTCTTTATTCTCCAATGTTTATCCTCACAAACTAGGTCGAATATCTTCTGTAAAGTTTTCCTTTCTTATATAAATGAATGCGGAATCGCTTTCATAACCTTATTTTCTTTCATTTTCCTGCAATATTTGAAATTTTTCTTTCGGTATAATGAAATAATGAAAAAAAGTTTTTTTTCTTAATAATTTAATGAACTCGATGTCATACAGATTTTAACATTTCAATTTTTTAATTGCAGCATCTCAATGTAATATGATAGGAACGATTGTGCATATTTTGTTAACCCCATCAAAAGATTCCAATTAGTTAATTAAATCTTAAATTCTTTTATTTTGAGAGCGAAGAATGCTAAAAATTTATAATAAAATGGTTGAGGATACAACTTCATAAATTTTAACCTTATAACAATGACTATTTGCTCAAATGGGTGCTCTTTCAACGGTATTTTCTGAAACATTTAGTTCGTTTAAAACAAGTTTATTTTGTCTTTCTCATTGCTGGAAATCTTCAAGGGGCCTTAATACTTTTTTACTTGCCCAAAACTAATACTGCTCATTAAAACTTCTGTTAGAAAATTGTAATTAAAAAACAACCTTTTTTATGTAATTTAAATATGAATTAAATTAGTATTTTTTAACTGCTGCAATAGTATAGTAAAATTTTGTTTTACCTATATAAATATGTAATATATGTGTAAATAGATGCCAAGTAAAAAGTTCATTACTTGATAAATCATGTTGTAGATTAAGTAGACCATTTTGCTCTATTATTATTTAATGAAAACCATATAATTTCTGTCTAAATTCTTTATCCTTTGACTAAAGAAATAAAATGCATGCGCTACTTGTAAGCTGTTGAGGTTGTTATTTTCTATTATGATTCTGAAATTGTGTCGTTTCTGTATGATAATGAATGAAGTCATTATAAATTGTGTGCATGTCTGATAGAACAGCCAAATCTGCTTAGTTCAAATACAGTGAAAACTTGACTATCTGGAATGCTTAGAAATAGTCAAGTTCTGGATACTTAAGCACAGAAATTCTCAATTTATGACACTGCCTTGTTTTGGGGAAGAAATGAAACAATAAAATTAGTGCTTATCGAATATTATATGTGTTATTTTTAATGTAGATTTTAAAATTGTAAGATTGGGAAAAAATTACAAAAGAGGAATATATATAAAAATTGTACCTTTTTTTTTTAAATTTAACACTGAAATTCTCCATGTATCATATTACTAGAAAAAATGTTGCATCATAATAAAATTTCAATAAAATAAAAAAAAGGTATATCAGCTTATTGGAAAATATAACAATGAAGATAACATGAAAAAAAACTACAGTCAATGCTGGGTATAATGACCTTTGTGCTCCAAACAAAAATGGACATTATAATGTGAGGTTGCTATATTGTGAGTACATAAAATTAGTGCAAATATTTACTTATGTTTTATATGTACTGGACTTATTTTGACAAAAACATGCCACACTTTAAATAGAATTATGAAACTAAGAAATGCGCATTTTTTATGTCGATAAACTAGAAGCATTATTTAATATTGCAAAAAAATTTTACCTAGTCATTCACTACTTTTTTTAGATTTTGAAATAATTCTTCACAGGAATAATGTCAATTATTCCTGTCAATGTAATTGGAACACTTTATTCTTTTGTTTTTAGAATAACATCACAATTGAAAACAAAGTCTATTTTGAAATCTTGAATAATTTAGCAATTCTTAATTTTGATATTATTCTTCTATCGTCTTCCTTTAAAAAAAAATTAATTTCCGTTCTAAGCATCTAGCGTTGAACTGTTTACCAACAACCATTTTTGCTAAATAAAATAGAAAGGGTTGCACAAATGGGAGGTCATACTAAAGAGGGTAGACTGTATAATAGTTCATAAAAATTTTATGCATAAATAACATACTGAAAATGTTTTTATTAAAAATATCTTTCCACTTCCATTCTTCGTTTAATGTTTTTTTTTTCCTTTCTATTAAATACGATTGATTTTCCTTTCCAATTTGAAGATAGTGTTTTAATGCTATTCTTATCTGAATATCTGTACTGCTAAAAAAAAGGAGAAAGTTCATCGTATCCTCTGCTTACTTTTTTTATATATTTTATTCTTGACATTTTATTTTACTAAATATTCTTTTATTACATAAATGTCATGTAACCAATAACAAAACCTTTCTATAAAAATATTGACATTAATTATTATTTATTTGTTATTTTATTTCTATTTATTTTTCATGCAAGATAGTGATTGTATGGTAATTAATTTAATTCAAAAAAATCTTTAAATAGGAGAACACTGTAACAGACTATCCCAGTAATTTCTCTATTTTTTATGTTATTAGCAATTCAACTGTTCATTTTTCTGCCATTCTTTCTCCTCTTCTCAGAGGCAAGTCAAGTGTATCTTTTCCGTGCAACCTGATTTTAATGCAGCTGCAGTATGCTTGAAATTGTACGGTCTTAATTTCGAGATGAGGGCGGGGTTATTTTTTCCATGCAAAATACTTATTTTAGGAAGGGGGCATTTATTTGTTTTGGTGTGGTTGATTAGTACTTTGCAGAATTTTCAATGTTCCATATAATCTTTCGTAAAAAAAAAAAAAATAGATTTCTAAAGTCTTTCTGATTAATCAAATTCCAGATAATTTGGTTTTTACTGTCAAGATTTGGTTTAAAATCAAAATCTATTTTCTCTATTCCAGAGATACTTTCATTTATGATATTAAATTTTCAACTTGTGTTTCAAACTAGTTTTCTGTAATAAAATATAAATTATCTTAAAGTATTTAATTTTAAATGTAAGAATATTTAAATTCAACAATATTTAAAATTCCTAGAAATTACTTTATGATCTTTTAAATTTTGAATTAGTTTTAAATTTTGAGAATAAATATATCAACTATTATCAAATTTTAAAATGTGATTCCATGTACCATTGAATTAAAACATATTGGCCAAAAAGGCATAATTGAGTATATAAGAGTTGGTTAGTTGTCTAAAGTTAAGCCTAAATGGTTGAAAACTATGTTAAGCTGTATGAAACTATAGAAAAAAATTAAAAGTTATAGGCAAAGTTATTTTGTTTTATGTTTTGAATTACATTTTATAATTGATAATTGAGGCTTTTGGCTGTTAGGACAATTTGAAGTATAGTTTTAAAGGTATCTTGTTACCTTTAGTATTCCTGGTATTGCATTGAACTGTTTTTGGTAATTTATTTCAGACATTCCATGCAATATTTATATCTGCAAATTTTGTCAATTATCTGTTTGTCTTGTATAATTCTCATATAGCATGCTTAAAAATACAATATCATTGCCAGAGATTTTGGCATTGAATTTGCTTAAATTAATATAATTTACTTATTTTTGTGCCTGTTATTAATATACTCTGTTTAAATCATTTTGTTTATAACTAAATCTGTTCCTTTAATTTATAAATTTCTATATTTTAAGTTTTGGGCATATTGATAAGCCATACTATTTTTTGTAGAGGACATTTTTACATTGAACTGTTCCTTTTCAGATTGGTTCTATGAATGGGGAACCTATAAAGCTAAGCACAGGTGGCACTAATTAAAATTCATAATAAGACTTCTGGGTTACTACTTCCGATTTATTTTTAACCTATGCCTAGAAAACCTATATTATTATTGTAATTGTACTGTTTACAATTGTCTTGTGTTGTTTACCATTCAATTTTGCTGTCCATTTAACTTTAGGGGGGAAAACTGAAGATAACACTCAATACATGGCAACCATTACACTTTATTTATGAAGTTAAATTTACTTTCTTAAAATGATTTATGGCTCATTTTTGAATTTATAAAATACTGAAAAATCTAATGAATTACATTTAAATACAAATATCAATAATAAAACTTCCTAGAAAATTAAAGGTGTTCACCTATTTTCTCATAAAGTTTATATAAGCTGAAGAATTAAAAATTCTGTTCTCATTTAAGAATCTTTTTATTGTTTACTCCTAATTTCCCCTACATACAAGATTTTGTATGAAAGCACAATACACCAAAAAGTCTTATACCTACATGGAAATCAATGTGTTTTCATTAAAATCACTTTCCTGTACGATTTTAAATTTATACTACTTTTTATCATTTGAATTTATCGGAAATATAGTTATGAAAAATCAAAAAATTTATATATTGATTCAATGTTGGTGAAGTTATGTTTGTTCTAACTATATCGTAAATAATTTAGTTAATTTGACCTGCATTTTTTTATTGAAAAATGCGGAAAATAATTATGTTAATCATATTTAAATAAATTATTTTTGGTGCTTTCATTTCATTAATTACTAATGTTAATTATATATCAATCTTTATTATTTTATTAAACATTACACAAAAAATGAGTAAAATGAATTGGTATATTAAATTTCTTCAAAATTATGCATAACTGTTACAAATTACATTTAATGGAAATTAAGTTTGTACTTCAATTTCCTAACAACGTGTTACTAATCTAATGCTTCTTCTTCTAATCTTGTTATTTGTAATTGTCAAAATGTTGATGTAATGAAAATTGTGATTAAATATCAAATGGTTCTTTCTTTTGAATTTTTAGCTTATAGTAAATGTACAGCTGCTATATTCATTATTGATTTTTGATCCATCATCTACTCACATACTGCAGGTCTACTTATGCTTGTGTTTTCTATGCTAACAAATTTTTTTTTAATGTTTGATAACATTAAATTTTATTATAACTAAAATTACTTTAAGTTTAAATGTCCTATACTAATTTTTTTTTTGCTTTTTTTCTGCTTAGTTTATGTACTCTAATACTTCATTTCAAAAATGAAAAGATTGAGAAATCAGAACATTCAAATTAAATTTGCTACTATAGTTTATATTTCAGTTTTGGATTTTATTGTTGCTTTAAGTCAAATTTGATTAACTCTTAGCAGGAATTTTTTAACTGTCTATTATTTGTGTGAATAATTTTAGTAAATCAAATTAAAAACACTCATTCTGTGTTTTCTCACAATTGTTTTTAAAAAAATTTTGTGGTTTGCATCTTAGATTTTTTTAATTCAATTCCTTTAAATATGTTTTACAGTATACTCGCAATATGTCAAAAAAAGAATTCCCCTTGCCATTACATATCCACCTAATGTTAATTTGAATTTCTATGTTGAAGGGTTTCTTCTCAAAACCCTGCAATGTCAAATTTTTTTTCAAAATGGAAAATTATTTTTTTTCACAAAAATCACAGCGTGAGTTCATTGTAATCCAATTATTTTATTTGTAATGCATAATTATTTTTGTCTTACTTTTAAAAATAAAACTATCATTGTTGTATTTAGACTTATAGTCAACTATCATTACATACATATTTAATAGTAGTTATTCTTATGTTTATGACTCTGCTTTTTGGAGTAATATTTTAGAATGTTTTTTTTTACTTTTAACAACGTATTTAGTTCGGAACAATCTTGATATCTCACTATCTCGAAATTTTTTTAGCATCCCTTCAACTTTGAGATATTGAGAGTACACTGTAATTAAAATGTTCTTCAATGTGTGGGGAAATTTTTTGAAACTAATCATAACTAGTATGCATAGATTAGATAGTTATAATGAATTGAGCATTCATCATTTCAACAATCGCTAAAAAAGGAAAGGACTAAAACAACAAAAAAGCTATTGTTCAAATCTATGAAATATCAAAGACATTATACAAATACTGAAAAAGAAATCTAGTGTGAATCAAAATTGAAAAGAAATAAGTTCAACACAACGCGAATGGGACAGAGCTCTTAACGATTTCATTTTGAATATTTATTTGCCCAATAATGCCTCGTGGTCTCAAAAGCAAGGAAAGAAATTAAACCAGTTCTAATGTGTAACGAGCCTTGCTTTGTGTATTTATGAGAAAGGGAAAACCTTTGAACTGGTTTTAGTTTATGTGGAGAGCAAAGTACTGGCTTTGTTGCAGAAAGGCTTCACTCCAGAGGAATGAAAAGCTAATTAGGATTGTAATACTTGTTCCACTAGCTATATTAAAACTGCTGTCACATCTAGAAAGTATTCAGTAAAATTCTTTGCTTGATAATCCTTTCAAAATTGTAATGAGACTTAACCATAAAAAAGCTATTGTTCAAATCTATGAAATATAGATCGAAATCATTAAACAAATACTGAAAAATAAATCGGGTATGAATCAAAATTGAAAAGAAATCCTGTTTTATCGTAACTGTTGCTATTTTTTACTAGTTAAAATCTATATTATAATCTATATCACACAAAAAAATTCTGAACATCAAAGGCCGCTTGCCTTTTATAAATTACACAATTCATGATTCATCGTTGGAAAATTTGAGGATTTAGCCAGTTATAATGAAAGCTATGATATTTAAAGTAATGATAATAATTATTTTCTCAGAATCTAGAAACAGCCTCTGTCAAAATTTGTTAATATTCATATGGTGTAGTTTTTGCTATTTATTCACATTTATAATTCTGATTAATTGCATTTAGCGCAAACCCCATAAAAAATAGCTTTTTTTTATTGTTAGCGTACAATTTTTAGCTGTCAAGTGCAGAAATTTAGTGCTGCACATCAATTTTTGTGATGCTGTGACATTTTTTATTCAACTATTCTGTACGTAAATTGTAAAAAAGTGCTTTTGTACTGAATATTTTTAGGCAAACCAGAGCTATAAAAATGCAATGTCTCTAAGCAATACACAACGCCAATGGGACAGAGCTCTTAACTGTTTCAATTTGAATGCTTATTTGCCTCATTACTAACATGTTCTCCGAAGCAAGGAAAGAAATTCAACCAGTTCTATTATGTAACGAGCTTTGCTTTGTGTAATTATGAAAAGGGGAAAACCTCTGAACTTAAAACTGGTTTATTTGCAGAGCGAAGGATTGACTTTTATGAGGAAAATATTTACATTTTTGCTTTAATCTCGATTAACAGTTAACTTTACTGTGTCTCAAAATGAAAATTTGACTAGTTGGCCAATTGTCAATAATTAATTATAAACCTCCATGACCAAGCCTTAACTGGCCCAAAATGAGCTGTTGCAGAAAGGATTTACTCCAAAATTCTTTCTAAGAGGAATGAAAAGCTAAGTGGAAGAAGTTTCTTAGTGACATTTAAAAAAAAAAAAAAAAAGATTTTTGATTTTGTTTAACTAAATAGCATTGATATTTTTTGTTTTGTCTTTAAAATATTAAGGTACTAAATGTGAGTCTTTAAGTAATGTTTCTGTATTTAAAAAAATGGCTCTAAACACATTTGGTGGAAGAAAAAAAACTCATTAACAACCTTAAAGCTTTTTTTTATTTTTTTAAGCTGCATATTAAAACCCAAGAATGGAAACAGTTCAACCCATTGTTATTGGTTACAGTTTTTGACAATTGGAAGATATCAGAAAAATAAAGAGGAGGCATAATCTTTACTTCTACTTACAATCTAAATTTTTTTTTAATGAAGAGGTAAATTTTAGAAATATTCTGACATGCATGGAAGAAATGTGAAAGAATTTTTTTAGGCTAATTTCACATTAATAGTCAGCTCTAATTAATTAACATGAATGGAGTGAATCCCTGATACTACAAACTCAAAAGTACCACATAGTACATATATCTATATTTAGGCTGCTTCATTTTAATTTTCCCAACTGTAGATAACAAAATTGCACTTGACGCTTTTCAAAATTTTCCATTAAGGAAATGGAAGCCAAATAGAAATATTTAAAAAAAATCTCTCAAAGAGTTGAAAAAAATCTATTAACCTTCACATATATATCAAAAACAGAGATTCTGTGGAATAAAAAAGACTGATTTCCTCAAATCTTTAAACTTTTCAAATATTATAGAAAAAGGAAATAGAAAGATTTATGGTAAGAAGTTGTGGTAGATTTAGAATTGCATTAAAATTTGACATTATAAAAATTATGGTCATGATCTATAAATATGTGCCAAACTGCAGTTAAAGTAAGTGTCCCCTTTTATAAAGCAACACAATTTGTTTTGTTATTTGTGAAGTTGAATTTGTTATGTATTTTAGATATTTCAGCGATTAATAGTGATATATTTTATTTGAATCGTGTATTTGCAAGCAATATGTTACTATGAAATATTTTTTTTTTGCTACAACTACATGGACTAACTATCCCACCTGCACAAACTAACCTCTTTGCAGTTCCATATTGACCTTCACAAGCACTAACAAACTGCTTTGCAAATCCACATTTCTCCCTTCTCCACTTAGCAGCATTTCTTTGCATCCTCAGCATTTGTATTTTAAGTGTTAAATCTGAGGGCTAAGAACTTTCCTTGAACTTGCCAGCCTATTTATATGCTCACACAAACTCGCCATTTCATGGTCGCACATAGTTGTCCACCAGCACGAACTCACCTCTTCACAATTTAATAGCACAAGAATCGGAATTAGCTCTGCTGTGCCAAACACGGGATGGTAATTGATGGAAACGTGTTTATATATTTAGCATTACTGCCCATTAGGCTAATTATGATACTTACCAAACATTAAAATAGAACTTTTTTAATTTTTTCAGTTATCTCACGAAGTCCAAATTTGAGACTTCTCTCTTGGTAAAAACGTATTACTTAGCATTACTGTCAATTAAGCTAATTACTCCTAATTATAAAATATCAAAAACTTCATGGGAAGTGCATTAATTAGTGATGTGTCAAAAAGTGAGGGCTTGCTTTTTATATAGATACTGTTTGAAATACATTTTAATGTGTTAATAAAAGTTAACTAATTAAGGAAGGTCTTAAAATATTTTGAAAAAACTATCTCTAAGAATCTTGATTTGACTCTTCTTATCTTCTAGAACAGTTTGACTTTTTTTTTTCCTTTGAAAGTGGGGAAAGTTTTAATTCAAAATTTCTTAAAACGCTGTAGAGATTAAAAAAAACTTTTAAAGGCCTTGTTAAAATGCGCAAGAAAGATAAAACGCAGGTGTGATTGTATTTTGGGTGTACTTATTATTTAGTATTATATTTTTTTGGATTTAATACTTGAAACTAAGCCGGAATCCGCAAATATCGCCATTCATATTCACGCAGTTTCATTGATTTTCATATTTACTTGATTTAAAAGCTACACATCATGAATTTAAAAATCAAACAGCGTGATTCGTATTCACATGATTTAAAAATCCAATATCGCGATTCTTGTAAGAGCTAAAAATTTTCTTAAATTAGTTACTATAAAGGGGTGATATTCTTCATTGGTAATTATGATGGGTAATTTAATTATAAATCTTAGTTCAGAAAATTATATTAAATATGAATAGTATATAAACTAGTATCTTGTGATCGAGTCTGTTCACTTTATGTCGCAACCACCCCTGGAATCATTTGACCTGTGGAAATTTTAAACTAGGGAAACAATAACCATTAATTGATCTTTTTTTTACCACTTAGAATGATCTTATAGTTTCCTGACATAACTTCTTTCTCCCTCCCTAAATATTGAGATTTTGTACTTTTATAAATACAATCTTTTAATTAACCCTGCTTTTATTCTTTATCAGCTCAAAATTATTGTTATTACTCTTTGTCATTATTTCATTTTTGTTGAAACTATGTTTTGTGAAAACAATAATTAATGTATAAAATAATTGTAAGCTTGGATGTTTTTTAAAAGAAATTGGGTTTAATAGAAATTTAGCTATTGTACAATGTATAGTTCTATTTTTACCAGAGTAACTGTCTTGTTGTGTAATGCAAGTACTTATGAAGGTTTTCTCGTGCTATTCAATCAAAATTTTGCAATATTTATATAATTTGCTATGTGTTTGAATTTAGATTGTTTAGGAAATTGGTTACTACCTAATGTCTTGTTGTCTGTACTTAAGAAAATAAAGTATTTAAATTTTGTTTTAACTGCTGAGTTTTCATAGTCTGATTTTGAATTATTTCATACCTACCCATGTTTCCTGTTTTGTAGAAAGACATACTCGTTTTTGAGTTCCCAGCAAATGAAATTTTCCTGATTTTCAATTTTACCATCAATTGTTTCCCTGTGAATAATTTTGAGGGTATTCGAGCGTTGCGATCACCTATTGTTGTGCAGTGCTTTTCAAATCACTTCGCTCGCTCATTTCACCTACCTGACCCACAATAAGTTGGATTACCGCTAAAACATCAACAACAAAAAATCCAAACTTTTAAACAAAATTCTAATTTAAAAAAGCCTGAAATTTTGATTCAAGGCAACAGAAAAAAAGAGTAAACAAATAACATGGTTGGATTTTTATTCATTAAAATAATGTAAGTTGTACTAGATAATTTTAAATTCTACTTTGAATGTTATTACATTTGATTGAATATAATACAACACGTTGAATATAATAGAAATATAATAACATTTGTAAGCATTTAAATTTCAGTTTTCATGCGAATTTCTGGATAGAGGATATATATATATCCGTTTCTGTCAAGTGAAAGGAAAGAATGAATAGCCAAACAGATAGAGGAGGTACTAAATTAATTTTATTGACATCCTGGATGGTAAAGTTAAGGGTGCAGTCATGGGTGGTTGACTGACAGAAAGAAATCTTAGATTTAAAATCTGTGTTTATTTGATTAATTATTTTCGGGTCAACCACAATATATCTTATATCCAGTTACTAATCTTTAACTTTATAGAGGGTAATAAAATTTTCAGAATAAGATTATTGAGCAAATCAGGTGTATCACCTTATATTTCAGAATAATTTTTTAGTTAATAATGTAGCTAATACAGTAAAATTAAGTATAAAAGAACACTATTGTCATTTAAAAGTTCATGAGATTTTTTATTTATTTGAAAGGAAAATAACGAATAAATTAACAAAAATATTTTTAATGTAAACATTTAAATGCTTTGTGTAATGTAAACATAAACTAAAAACTTTAATGTAAACAGTAAAATATGTAAATAATCAGAAATAAAGTAAATTCGATAATTTTATCGAATCGTCGGTAAAGCGAATATATTCTACACTATCTGGAAGAAAGTGACGGGACACCCCTCGAAAAGTCGACAATACAGCTGACACATGCGCAATAATAGGTATCACGTGTCAGCCATATCCTATAAATACTCTGTGGAGTCGACTAGATTTGTTTTTGTCAAGATGCCTCCACGGAAAGAGTTGTCTGAGTTGAAAAAGGTGTGTTAGTTGGATTACATCTTGCCAATGTGTCAATTAGGGAGATATCCCGTCTCCGTAACTGCTCAAAATCAACTGTTTCACGTGTTTTGTGTCGCTACGAGACTGAGGGACACTGTCAGAACAAACCCCGAAGTGGACGACCTACAGTTCTCACCGGCGGGTACTCGGCAGGGAGATTCGAAGTAACCGTCAAACATCCATGGATAACATCGCTAATGAGTTTAGACAAGGCACAGGTGTGGCCGTTTCGACCGAAACTCTTCGTATCGAGGCCCATAAGTTAGGTTACACTGGACGTTCGACGGCCCATAAGCCTTTGATTACGAAAACCAACAAGGGAGCGCTCCTTCGATGGGCCAAAGACCATCGTACTTGGACTCTTGATGACTGGAAACGCGTCCTTTGGAGTGACGAGTCACGATTTACCCTTTTCCGTTCCGATGGGCGTGTTTGGGTATGGCGTTTACCAGGAGAACGCCTTTTGCCCGAGTGTGTCGTCCCAACTGTAAAGTTTGGTGGAGGAGGATTGATGGTATGGGTCTGTTTCTCCTGCTATGGGGCTGGCCCACTGGTGAAGGTTGATGGTATAATGAATGCCGATGGATACTGTGATATTCTCGACAATCATGTCCTTCCTACCTTGTGGGGAACGCACGGTATGGATGATTGCTTGTATCAAGACGACAGCGCAAGATCTCATGTTGCAAGGAGGACTCTTGATTGGTATGTGAACAACAACGTTAAACGCATGGAGTGGCCGGCGCAGAGCCCTGATCTTAACACAATTGAACATCTCTGGGACGAAATGGACCGTCGGTTGAGAGCCTGCACCCCACTCCCCAAAAGCAAACATGAACTATGGAACTTCCTGTTAAACATTTGGAAGGAAATTCCTCTTGCCACTATGACTAATTTAGTGGAAAGCATGCCCAGAAGGGTTGCAGCTGTGATCGCAGCCAAAGGAGGCCCTATCTCCTATTAATTTTAATAAATATGGGTTTATGTCGTTATAGTGTCGTGTCCCGTCACTTTCTTCCAAATAGTGTATATTATGCTAAAAAGAAAATGTGTTAAGTGGTTTGGGAAAAAATATTTATTTCCTAATAGATTTTACTCCGATGTCATCTTAATTCCCCTAGTCCTTTTATATATAATCAATAGATGGCGCTACTATCGCTAACGTAGTTAAAACTTGTGTCACACATTGGTCGGAACTTGAGAAAAGCCGATGGCCAAATCCCAGAAGAATTAAATAGCTCATACGTACTAAATTATAATGTTTTTTAGTCAACAAAATACGAAAAATAATATGAAATTAAAAGTTTTTACAATAGGTCTTATTGTATTCTCCATAGATAGTAGAAATTTTCGCATCTGGAATGTTATTTTTTGTTTTTACTTCTAGTAGTTGTTACTTTGGAAATTTTTTTATTTTACTTACGTTATTGTTATTGGTTTTTCGAAGCTTGAAAACGTTTTTCTACGTGGATGACCCTGTAAATATTTAGTAAAATGCTGTATTTTAAATCTTTTATGCAAAATTGAATAATTCTTACAATTTTACAACTTGATTGTGATTTATGAAAAGGAATTCCTCTCTTTCAGAAGTTCAAAAAAAAAAAATATATATATATATTATATGTGCTGAACCAGGAAAACAGAAAATAGCAGCCAAAAATTACCCCTATCCATATTTTTTGATAAAATGTTGAAAAAAAGGTAGGTTAAACAAAAATTTCTAATTTTTGATGCAACAATTATAAAAAATTTAATCATGATTTTTTTTATTTATTATTTTCCTTAAAAATAAAAAGATATAAAGTAAATATAATTAGTTTTTACTTTCTCTTAGAATTTCAGAATTATAATACAAAAAAAAAAACACTTTTAAAATAACGTTTTCAAAAATATGTCTATTTGAATTCAAGGTATTGACGATCTATTATGATAATGAAGTGTATGTTAATATTAAAGTAATATGGGTGATAATTATGAAGTGTATGTGTGATAACAATAAGTTGTTGTAGTTTATTTACGTCGCACTAGAGCTGCACTATGGGCTATTGGCGATGGTCTGGGATGCATCCCTGAGGATGATCCAAAGACATGACATCACAATTTTGATCCTCTGCAGACGGGATGGCACCCGACGACCTGCACGCGAAGTCGAGCACTTTACGTTTAACGAGGACCAATACCGCACACCCTCGGTCCCTACACAGACTGATCCAAGTGGTCACCCACCCGCACACTGACCGCAGCCAGTGATGCTTGACTTCGGTGATCTGCTGGGTACCTTGTCTTAATGATCAGTCCACTGTGGGACTAATAACAATAAGTATAATATGGTCAATTGTAAAATATATTTAGTTATTATTTGAATAATTTTCCAAAAGAAAGAAAGGCCTTGTTTTATATTTGAATCTAAATTTTAAATGGCTCATTAAAAGATTCCACAAGAAGATTGAAGATTTAATCAAGTGATCTCCCGCTCCTATTTCTCAACAGGGTAGGGTAATATACTTATAAAAAAGAACTTGTTCTGCGATTTCATCTCAAAAAAAAAAAAAAAAAGGAAAAATTAGCGCNCTAAAAAAAAAAAAAAAAAAAAAAACATTTGCATGTAAATAATATATTTTTGCATTGTCGATCGAAGCCTTTTCTTTTATTGCTTGCCTCTGCATGATTTTATTCATAAAAAATGAGAAGTATTAAGGAATATAATTTTTTTTCACTTCAAAAAGTGATCGTAACCTTTACTTAGGCCAGTGGTCGGCAAACTTATTAGCCAACGAGCCAAATCTGAACATTACAACAATTTTTTTTAAAAAATGGGAGCCAAATCTGTTTGTTTAGTAAACTTTCATTACACTAAATAAGTAGTACACCAAATAAAATTAAATTTCATACTTAATAAATATTTATTAATGCGAACAATGTGCTTGCATCTCCTTGTAAAGTTTGAGTAAGTCAGGTTTGTATGTTGTTGTTTTTAATTTTAGGCATGATTTCAAGTTCTCATTAATAAGACGTTTTCTCAGTTTACTCTTGATAATGTCCATGCTTGAAAAAGATTGTTCGCATACATATGTAGAACCGAAAAGGGAAAGAACAGAAAATGCGAGCTTTTTCAGCTGATCGTAAGAGTCAGGAATACTATTCTAAGCATTGAAAATGATCATGTCTTCTTTCTCCAGGTCACAATATAAAATTTTAATTAGCTATCTATCTTTTAACTTAAACAAGAAATTATACATGTTCTCGATTTATAGAAGAAATTTAATTTATCAAAATAAGATGTAATTTTCTTCTTACCAAGTTTTTTTTTAAATTAAAATATTATTGCGCCTTCCCTGGATATTTGTGCCAGAGCAGCACTTAAGGAGCCAAAGAGCCACATGCGGCTCTGGAGCCGCACTTTGCCGACCACTGACTTAGGCGATTGGGAGGCAGAAAAATCAATTTTTTTAATGTAAGAAAACACACTTTAGAACATTGTCTTTTCTTTTGGTGGACAATTTTGATATACTGCGCTTTTGTTCCATGTAAAGAGGCTATATTCAGAGATGCCAACTGATCCGGACACAACAAAATAATTTTTAAACAAAGGTAAATAACTACAAAGTAAATTTTGCAAATATTTGACTATTTTTTGCTTGCATTTTAAAATCTATAGCATGACATAAGTATTATAAAGTGGTGAATCATATAAGCCTACGAATTATTTAGAAATAATGGTGGATAAAAATCTACTAAATTGAATTTATTAAACCAAGAATCACAATTGATAAACTACCACTTTAAAATATATATTTGCTGTCCGGAGCAAGCTGGTATCTTTGTATATTTTATCTTTTCTATTCCTGTATATTCTATCTTTTTTTTTTTTATAGCGGTGAAGAAACTTCCCACGGTGGGCAGCGGTCGGGATGGCAGAGTTTCTCCCTTTTTATTGCCGACCATCGACCATTGCACGATTTTATTCTCAAAAAATGTGATGTATCAAGAAATATAATTTTATATGTTTTTACTTCAAAAAGTGGTCTTAATCTTTACTAGGTGCATTATACCAAGTAATCGGGAGGGTTAGATTATTTCCGCTGAATATTTTTGAGCTTCGTATGCTGAAGTAAACAAGAATTTGAAATTCATTAGACGGAAACTACCTATGAAAATTTCCAATTATTTTTACGTTATCCAGCCTTGCTTGCTTTATTGAAATTATCTGGGCCGCCAAGCGGCCCCTATCCCATTCATTATTAAATTACATACAGTAAGGTAAAATACATTGATTTGGCAAACATTGTGGTAGCCATGAAAAATCAAGCCGTTTGCTTGAGAAATAATAAAACAATGAAAAAATTCAATATGACAAATTGACGTTTTTACATAACATTAGAAATATTGATTGTAGACTTAAATTAAAAATAAAGATAATACATGATTTGATATGTGCAATAATTGATTTTTGAAAAATGACATACAAAATTGATGAATATAGATAAATCATACCTTGATACATGATGAAATAACATATTTGGAGAAAATGCAGTAAATATATTTTATCAGAGAAATATTGTTCATTAAATACAATAGAATTTGCAAAAGAATTTAACGTGATTAAGTTGATAAATATATATGCATAAATTGGCTATATTATTAGAAAATAACTTTTAATGTGATTTAATTTGACATAAGTAAAAGTCTGCTGTGAAAAGTTCCGTGAATTTAACTAAAGAGTCTTGAAAATAAAAATAGAACTCACTGAGATTGAGATGTTTTCCCTATGATCCCCCGCAGAAGGAGGAGCACTTCTTCATTTTTAAGCAATTCCTGTAACATAATTCTTTGATTAATGACACTAATCGGTGAGCAAGTTTAGGCGTCGAATTGAATTTGATGTTGCTCGAGAGCTCAGTGTAGTTGGCTGTGTGGTTTCTGTTACAATTACAGCATTTTAGAGGTGTTGTTCCGTCTTTGTTGCATTCGTCAGACCTGTGGTTTTCAGCGCATTTTACACACCTTGCAGGTGCATTGTAGTGGCTTTGCGTATGTCCATAATTTTGGCAGTTGTAACATTGTATAGGTCCTCGACCTCCTCGAAATCGTTCGATTTTGATCGGGATCTGCTGTATGTTGTTGACTTCGAATACTCTATGGTGATTCGCCGTTGATGTTAGGATTATGAGAAAAAGGAAGAGGAGCCGATAGGCCTCTCCCATTCTCTTCTTAAACTGCACTATTTTAAAGGTTTCAATATTGTTTTTCTGTAATTCTGCATTGAGGGCATATGTATCACAGTCCACAGGCAGGCCTCGGACCAAAACCTTAATAAATCTGGCTTGCGGTGTTATTTCAGGTTAGCTAGGCGGATCCCGTACTTTGTCGGTATCCTAGGTTTTGTTGTCGGCAAGATAGTGGCGTCATCTGTTGAGTTATGTTGGCTAGAAGAAGGACAGCTGTCTGTAGACACGAGTGTAGAATTATCTTCAATTATTTTGACTGCATTTTGCTTTTTCTTCTTCTTTTTTTCTTTTCTTTGTTGGTGATTCTGTATTATTGTTAATATTGATGTCCTTGTCAGTTCAGGTTTTAATCTTTATTTTCCGTGGGGCTTATTTTCCATGGTCTTCAGTGCTTGGATTAGTTTCAGTCATTATTGATTCGACTTGAATGAATTTTTTATTCATCTCCTTGTTTACTTCTGCTCGAAAGTTTTTCCTCTTCCATCTGACGTGATAAGCTGCATTTTTGTCAGTTTTAGGAAGTATGAGTATTCATCCAGGGTAACTTGATCTTATTTGAATGAGCTGTTTGCTAAGTAATTTGTCTAAACGAATCAGCTCCTCTGTATCAAACTGAGTGTAAAACTCTACTAGATCATCAATCTGTTCATGTTCAACTGGTGGAAAATATCTTTTTGAAATCCCACAGGTAGCAACGATTTCTTCTAATGACGTGGTTTCTTTGCAATACGATGGTGAGTTATGACCAGAGAGTGAGACCTTTCCACCACGAGGTGCTTGATGATACGGCATAACTTGAAAAAACAAAATAGCGAGCTCAAAATCCAGACATTAAAATGGTCAGTTGTCAGTATTGTCTCTCCCGACTCAGGAACCTGGCGAGATCATAATCAGTATCACTCACCTTGTAACGTTGAGGATCAACATCAATCGCATGTGCAATCCATTAACTCGAACCAAATTGAATCGCCAGCATGAGATCAGAAGACTTGATTAGACATCTGAGAGTACCTTCTGAAGGATAACATCATCCGATTCTCAACATGACATCAAAAGTGAGGCGCTTTAAAAGAAATCACCCTTCTTCTAATTGAGGCCTGACCACGTGATTGGAATCAGCATGACATGATATAACCCATCAGCATCCTCAATCACGTTACCCAACCTTTTTTTACTTTTATTTATAAAAAAATTGGGCACCTGGGCCGCGCAGCGGCCCCTATCCCATACATCTAGAAATTTACATAAGTTTAAAGTGATAACATTTTGAATTTAGCAGTCGATGTGGTAGCTAATATAAAATTACAAGCACTTTGCTTGGGTAAATAAACATTTGAATATCGAAACTAAATTTTCACATATAAATAAAAACATAATTTGAAATATATATACATAGGTTGACAACGATAAATATAGTAGATATAACATTTGAATATCNTACAAGTCGTTTCTGCATTAAATTTCATTTGATTCTGATGATTCTTTCATGGTGTTGCATTTTCTACAAACAGCAGTTTATAAATATAAACATAATTTGAAATATATATATATACATAGATTGGCATAAATAAATATAGTAAATATAACATTTGAATATCGAATCTAAATTGACATCTGTTGACATATATAAATATAAACATAATTTGCAATATATATACATAGGTTGACATAAATAAATATTAACAGAAATTGATACATATTAAATTTCTACATTTAACTAGCACATGTTAAATTAAGATACATATTGAAAGTGTAGAATTTAGAGTTCAATGTTGAAATGAAAAGGACGGAATTGAGAAATAAAATGTCACTGAACTAGAGCTGTCTCTCCTATAGGAGAGACAGCTCTAGTTCAGTGACATTGCAAAGGATCCTATAGGATCATTTGCAAAAGACAAAACACTTCTTCATTTTTAGTAGGTTTTGCAGCTCTTTCACTAGTGATACGAGTCTGTGAGCCAATTTGGCTGGTGTAGAATGAACAGAACGAGGGCTCTTCCTGCTGGGGCGGGCTTTGCATCCCGTGTAGTTTTCGGTGTGAATTTCTCCACAGTTGCAGCACTTTGGTGGTGTAAGTCTATCCCTACGACACTCGAAGGACCTGTGGTTATCAGCGCATTTCACGCATGATCATTGCATGTCCGTTGAGCGTGACCGTATTCCTGGCAATTAAAACACTGCAGCAGTCCTCGACCGCCACGAAAACGTTCTACTCGGACTGGAATCCGCTGTATGTCTGTGATGGTAGAAATTTGCCGGTGATTCTCCGTTTCTTTAAGGATTGTGAGAAAAAGTGGGAGGAGCCTGTAAGTTCCTCCTACTCTTCTTTTATACTGTATTACGTGGTGGGTTTCGATGTTTAATTTCCCTAATTCAAAGGAAATATCCTCTGTTTTGAAGTCAACTGGTTGTCCACGGATTGAAACTTTTGTAAACTTAATATGTAGAACTTTCGCTGAAGTTGTGGGTGGATCTTGAGCTTTGTTGAAATCCTCTTCGGATACTGATGTTGCTAAGATAGTGGCGGTCTCTAGAAGTAAAGAGGAGCAGCTGTTTGTAGTCGTGGTTGTGTAATTATGAGGTTTTTTGACACCCGCTGGCTTTTTCTTCTTTTTCCATTTCTTTGTAGGAGGTTCTGTGTTGTTTTTGTTAATACTTTCTGAATCAGAGGTTGAAACTTCTTTAGTCTGTTCCATATGCTGGTCTCCATCGTTGATTTGCATAGCTGGGACGTCAGCTGATGTAGTCGGCATTTCAGGCGTAATTTGTTGAGGTACCGGAATTGAATCGGCCGAATAATATGGTCTTACAGCTCCTTCAGGCACTTTAAAATCGCTGAGCGTGCAATAACTTCCTCTTTTGGACCAGCAAAGGAAGTATCCATATTCATCCTCAAAAATTTCACCGGGCTTGGCATCTGGCTTTATGTAGTTGGGATATATCACCGGTATTACAATTCTCTTGGTGGGCGTGTCTTGCCGCCACGTCCGCAGCGTCGAGATAACATTTTTGCAGTAATTAAAATGAAATGGTCAAATCTAAACTTTACCACCTTTGCCACATCCAAACATAATTGCAAGAGAATGAAATACGTATTACTCACTCGAAAAGGGAAATGGTCGATCAGTAGTCAACATGAAATGGTCAGAAATCTTGAATGCAAAGTCCATGAACCCTGGTCGTGGTTTAGGTCTCAGATCACCAATCAGTCATTATCCAGTGTGAGCATCAGCACGGCATAATCCAGTTCGACCTGTTATCAGACCGCTTACATCTGGATGAAAATTTCCGTTACCCAACCTTGTTGCTTGATATTTCTGTGATCTCGGAATTTGGCCCGAAGGGCCACCAACCGATTCGTCTATTCTGTTGGTCATAATCTAGGAAGTCCTAAGTACTGAAAAGATCTGAGATGAAGTTCAAAATTCACAGTGTAACACTGTGAGTCATGGAGAAAAGTCCTAGGAGGATGCAGAACTCTATCAGTTCTGCGACTCTGGTAGGAGGGAGCGAAGCAGCTTAACAAGCTCTTCGTCTTGTAGAAGTTCCTTCATTTCTTTGAAGAGGAGCAAAAGTCTGCTGGCAGCATCTGTAGTTGGCTTGGGGTGGGCTCTTCTTCCTTTTGTAAATTTTCTGGGTCTTGCACCGCAGCCCGAAAAACAGGCCGGGTGCTCATCATCACAGTTTATGCATTTTGCAGGAGTAGATCTAGGTTTCGTGCAAAGATACGAGTAGTGGGCTTCAGCACACTTCATACAGGCTGGTTCGGCGGCTTGGCAGCTTCGCTGGGTGTGACCATATTTCTGACACCTGAAGCATTGTGCTTGAAAACGTCCTCCTCTGAATCTCTCTACTTTAACAGTAGTCTCTAACATGGAGCTAATGTTGAAGATATTTCTGCTAGTGGGCATGTCCGTTTGGATGATGAGGAAAAGTGGGAGGGGCCTAAGTTCCGGCCCACTTCTTCTTTTAAGCTGAATAATTTTCTCAGGTTGGAGTCCAAATTCGGTGAGATATTTTTCTAAGACAGGAATTTCAGTCCTTTGATGAGAGTTTTCAGTTTTTTGGGAAAAGTATCCATAGTTGTAATGGGAGTAGCTGTGGTTTCTGCCGAAACGGCATTCGCCTCGAGCTCTGCTGGTACTGGGTCCGCTGGGATGGCGGGAGCTGGTTCTGGTCCGGCTTGCATCGTTTCCGAAGTAGAAGTAGTCTTGGTCTCCGGCTGGGTAGAGGAATCTGAAGGAGAGCTGTTGTCTTGGATCATGGGAGTAGAAGTTGTCTCGATAGGCTTGACTTTGGCTTTCTTCTTCTTTTTCCTCTCTTTAGCTGGAGGTTCTGTGATGTTTTCAGTATCGGAGGCAGTGCCCTCGGCACTAAGTTCCATTTTATCAGCCGCTGGGGTGGGATTGGGATCTGGTACTCGAGTGATGAGATCCTGAGTTGGCTCTGGTACCTCTTATTCCTTCTGTTCAGGCAATGGATAGTCCTTTCGGAGTTCATGATAGTATCTACTGGCGACTCTAATGGCACATAGTATTCTTTTAAGTTCGTTGTAAATATAACCATATTCACATGATTTAAGAAAGTCATTGAGTAAGTCTTTTGTAGAGTTCACCTCTTCCAAACTAAATTGCATGTAGAATCCTACAGTATCGGGATGATTATCTGGAAAGAGTCTCCGAGGAATCTTACTAGCTGCAATGGCTACCTCAAGTGATGGGTACTCAAAAACATCAATGTATTCTCCATATGAGTCGGCCGGTTGGGTGATTTTGGGCGGCTAGGCGGTAACACCTTTCCGCCGCGAGCGGTTCTGTTGTAAGGCATAATTGCGGAGCAGAGATAACACACGTCTTTACTCGATCACGTCTTGAGCTCTCTCTCTGGTCTGGTCCGTTACCCAACCTGAGAAATTTTTTTCCCTTCATTACAAGAATTGGAAATGTTTACTAGTAGTTTCCATCGAATGAATTCTCAATTTGTCTTCATATTCCATGTACGAAGCTTGGAGCAGACGAAGCGGTCTAACCCTCCCGATTGCCTGATAAATTACACCTAGAAAAGTTTACGGAACACTTTTGGAAGTGTAATAAAAATTATGTTCGTAGATACTTCCCAACAAGCACACGNTCCGATTTCAAAGATAATTTTTACCCAGATATTTTATGATTTTTTATAATCATTTACCTAGATATTTTATGAATATATTTAAGACATAATTTTTTCTCTCACAAATTTATTATTTCATATAATAAATGGATTAAATAATTAGTTTCGGTTTCTAGCAGAACTTATAATAAAATCTATAATAATCTTACACGACTTTAAGTAAAACGTGAAAATTTTTTCTGTTCCAAATTTTTGTGTATTCTTAGCCATAATATGTTTAGTATAATTGTTGCCATGTTTTTATTAACTTTTATTTTAATTACCTCGTAATATTTTCAAAATATCTGTAGAAAAAAAATGGAATTTTTTTGTTTAAAAAATTGGTGAGTTATGACTGAGATTAGTGCCAAATAAATAAAAAAGATTACTATAACTAAATCGTATAAAATTTAAATAAGAATTACTATAAATTGGATGCTTATTTTTAATCCGCTATGCAATTTTCTATCAGAGNACTTTTGGGCTAGTGAAGGGACAATGTCGGCACACCTAAAGTGCCATTACGGCGGGCTTTTCATCGCCGTATCGGTTCCGTTAATAAAGTGAAATCTGGGCCAAAATGAGGGCCAGTGCATGGCAGTTCAGGCAAACTTCTGGCAATCGTTAAAGGACCGGAACTACTTTGTTGCCTCTTGATTGCTTTGCCATTTTTGCCAAATAAATACCGGCAAAAAAAATTTATTTCACTGAATAAAGAGAAAATTGCCGTAAAGGCTTTTATTGTACCTTTATGATGTCTTTCTTGCCTTTTTATAAAAAGCTGAATACGTTCACTGGCACACGTCGTTGCCTCGCTTGCCGTTAAAGTACCTTAACTGTAGGCTGATTAGAAAACGTCTATGCCGTTTTCGCCCGTATTGCACCTTTATTTCAGGTGCTTAGGCAAACTTCTTTGCCTTCGATGTACCACCCTTAAGGCCGTTGGCACCGTNCTGAGGAGTTTTAACCGTTTTACTGACCACCAGGGGCTAAGGTTTCCTCCACTCTTCCTCCCCATAGACAGTTCACTTCCTTTTTCAGGTGCCAACGGCCTTAACCCACCTCAAACTTGGTTTAATAGAAAACTTTAATGCCGTCCTTGCCGGTATCACACCTTTATTTTAGGTGTCTCGGCATTTTTTTTTTGTTAGTTTGCAAGTATACTTGCTTTTATTAGAACTTATCGTATTTTTTAATTTCAAAGACTTTTTGCTGCATGTTTTTGGTAACAATTCAATTTAGGGAACATAAATTATTTTGTTTTACTGTGCTGATATCAGCGATAGTGATTTATTGTGTTTTAACTTTTTATACTGTAATAAAACAATAACTGTCAATACACGCAAAATTTTTTATGCTGATATAAAACGCAAAATGATGGAAAAAATTGTTTAATTTATAATCAATTATCTGCCAATGAATCTTCTTACAATAAAATAACTTTTTTATTTCATTTTAATCAATTATAAGCGCAATCACTTAAAGTAAAAGCAAATAAAAAAAATTTCAGAATTGAGTGCTTAAAATTTTTTAAACATTATGAGATAGGTGAAATTAAGTACAAATTTTTATTCTACTATATTTTTATTCTAGCATAATACAACTCAATATATAAGTTATTTGCGTTTTGAAAATAATGCTTAGATATTTAAAACCTACAACTAGCTTTTCTTGATAGAAACTTACACACTAAAGCTTATTTATCTTATAATTATAAGGCTCATTTATCAAGTCATTAAATTTATCAAATATTAGATAAACAAAATATATCTTAAATATTTTTTTTAAAAAAAGAAGTGTACTTGTAAATTGCACACAAATTTAATAATTTTAAATAAATAAAGCAAGAATTTTAACAACAATAAAATGCTTAAAGCATAAAATAAAATATGATCTCAGGAAAAGAATTTTATTTTATTTACATGTAACAAAATCAATGCACCAATTCTAAATTACAATAATTAATTTTATATACATCCAATTCAAGAAGCTGTACTTTTCAATGAATCTAGTTTTCCTGCAAAAAATAAAGCAATTTATTTTACTATACATGCATTAAATGTTTACAGAAACAAAATATCAACAAAAAAAATTATTGATTTAAATCAGCTGATTTTTTAAGAGCCATTGATTAAGACAAGCTGAATTTTCAAAAATATGCTATAGAATTTAATTAATAACTGTATCCTTCTTTTTTTTTTTTTTTTTTAAGAAGGTCTGACTTCAGTGATAATGATGGTATTTCGCTAAGAAATAATAAAAGAGACATGCATGTATAAATTATTATAGTCATACATCTCTTTAATAATTACCTTTAAGAAAAGCATTGATTTAAAGAAACAGATTTAGAAAAAATCAATTACTTAAATAAACTGATTATTTAACTATTATAAGTATAAAAATGTTTTCTTACTATATAAGCAATAAAAAAATTATTTAGAGTATGTTTTACAAGTGTTTTTTTTTT
The DNA here is from genome assembly GCF_043381705.1 of Parasteatoda tepidariorum. Lineage (NCBI taxonomy): Eukaryota > Metazoa > Arthropoda > Arachnida > Araneae > Theridiidae > Parasteatoda > Parasteatoda tepidariorum. The sequence goes on along the minus strand of NC_092215.1, from coordinate 58,804,964 downwards.
TTCATTAATAAGGTTGTTTACTAAGATATGATGAAAGGGATATGCAAGCAAATTATTATTTTATAAAATAGATTACGTGCCAAAGAAACATATTAAAATTATTCACACTTAATTTTTCGATTATATAAATGCAGTTCAGATATATAGCCTATGGATATGAAGAATCATTCTACCCAAGATAGCATAAAACATTTTTTTCAACAATGTAGTCTGACCTAAACTAATATAATCTGCTTTAGATATCCAATTGAAAAATCGAATAGCAAACTATAACATTCATTAGAAAGTAGAGCATGAAAAACATAACTTTAATTCTATAATATAATATTATAATATAATATATGACTCTATAATATCATAACTATGAGACTATTGTAGCTGTAATAATATTTTAAAGTAATGTTTAGTATTATTAAAACAATTCATTCGACGTTTTAAATGGTTAATGTAGAAAGAATATCTATAGAAAAACAATTTAAATAAAATATCTTTTTTTAATGATTTTCTTAAACCCTGGAATTTATTAACAATATCCACATTATATTTCATTTTATTTAATGTGACATTATATTAATAACCAAATAGCAGGTACATAATACATTTATCATTTTACTGTAAAAAAAAACATTTTTAGAAAAAGTATAATTTGCTCTAAATACAATAAGAGCAAATTTTAAGGAAAAAATAACTAAATTTACCTTTTTTTTAAATTCCAGAAACAAAGTTTGAATAATTTTCTAAATATATTAATGGGCAATTCGTAACAGTTTGAGATCAATAATTAGGAAATTTTAATAGTACTACTCCATTGAAAATAACCAGTATCAATTATTTAATACTGTTTTTAACCAATATTTATTTAAAATCTGCAATTAAATTCACGACCTCTTTAATAAATTACTTTTAAGTGGGGTTTCAATAATTTTGAAACGAAATCAAAGTAAATGTGTCTAAGCATTTCAGTATTTGTTTGCTCTGTTTTCATTACAAGCCTGTTATAAAAATTTTCTTATCATTTTATTTTTTTAAACTAGTTAGAAAACAAAATTTGAAAAGAAATTATTTTTTACTGTTAAAATAACTATATAGGTTCATAAATGAATAATTAAATATTTTTCATTATTTTATTGAAAATGTGAATATTATATAACATTTAGTTTTTCCATAAGTGTCATCAACATTAACAGTCATATTAAAGCAATTATTTTAACAAATATTTCTTTACTTAAAAGAAAAAAAACTTTTTTAAGAAATACATTAAAACAATTAAAAATTTAATGCTCACGCTAAGATATTAATTTGTAAACACATCATGAATTCGAAATTTTTATGCTAATGCGGCTTCTTTAAATTTTGGGTCGAAAGGCTGATGTATTTTTTTACTTAATTAAACAGCAGTTTAAAAAAATCTATTATACAAGGTTTTAAATTATTTCATTTTTTGCTCCCGCTTTAAAATCAGTTAATAAATAAAGTCCTAAATATATCTTTAATTTGGTCTATTTGCAGAATTTATGAATTTCCTCCTTTGTTTAATTATTTAAAGGTGTTTATAAGTATGTCATTAACTTTTAATATCCTATTAACTTAAAAAATACTTTATTTTGATTTGATTTCTAAGTATATTTCACTCAGAAGTACGAAAGAGAAGGATAATATATTAAGAGTACGGCAAATATTTTTATTTTTAGTAACTGACAATAAGTTGAATGTTTACCAACTATTTTTTTTATGCTCAATTCAAATTGTATTTTATTATAAACTAATGATGATCTTGCTTTTACAATAATTATCATTGGAAAAGACTAAAATTTAGTCCAGAATTGTAGAGGAAATATTTAGAGGACAGGTCTAAATCTAACGTAAATAATTAGACTTGAAATTTTAATTTGTTATGCATCATTTTTAGAAGTGAATTACTTAATGTATAATATTTATAATAAAATTACAAAATAATAATAAGATTTTTTTAACTTAATAAAGTAGTTTTTAAAGAGAAAATTTTTTAATTTATAAATAATAAGATATGTATGAAAAAAATAAGATATGGGAGCCAATTAGAATTAAAATAATAAATAAATAAATGAAATAGATAAATTCTAAATAAAACTTTTGTTGGTCAGGACTCCCACTCATTTTTAGAAGTAAAATTCTATGATTTTTTGAGGAAAGTTTCAATCAATTTTTGGATAATATATTTCCTCTTCGTAGTTATCATCATAAATATATATACTTTCATTAAACAATTAAAGTTACTTTTTTATAGAAAATATGTCAAGTATCCCCTTTATTAAAAACTAAATTTTAAAATTAATACCGAACAAGTATATTTTAGAATAAACAACCACATAAAAATAAATGGAAACCGAAAATAACAAATTAAGTGAAAGATAAATTAGAGAAGATAAATAACAAAAAGCTTTATTTCATGAAAAAAAAATGTTATTATATTGAAAATATAATTGTACTAATAAATAAATTTGAAAAAAATATCCACGAAATATTATTTTAATTTCGAAAAAGTTAAATTAATTATGAAAAACTATTTAATAAAAAAAATTAAAATATACATGATCGGAAGAGCAAAAGATATAGTTACTACTTACTTGTTCTTCTGTAGAGGAATGACTATTCTTCTGAAAAAGGAGACCCCTTAGAGACAAGGGGCTACATTTATCTCCTTTTTTTAAAAACTTCTTCGCCAAATGAGTCTTTTGGCTTGTTGGGTGCATGCAAATAATCAACGACCACCTGCGGTACGATGACATGCAAGATCCGTCACAAACTTATCCCCCCCAAAATGAACAAAAGGCATTGTAA
>NC_092215.1:58740571-58801644 GCF_043381705.1 Parasteatoda tepidariorum | reverse complement strand
GTGATAAGGCATGTCTCAGATAGTGTTGAGGAGCCTCTTCTTGTAAATCTGCGAATGCTATGCACGGTTATGTCATTATATGATAATTCGGTTGCTAGTTCGGTGAGTGCATGGTCAAGGGGGATTTCTTGTAGTAGGAATTTTGAGGTGATATTTTCTGTTAAGATGCTAGGTTGGGTTTGGACTTCCATAATTTTGGTTAGCTTAGAGATTTCGATTGCCGTGTTCAAATTTGCTGTTTTAATAAGAAGTTTACCATTTCTAGTGTGCATACAAGATATTATGTTTCTAGGTTCTGTGACAGCTTTAGTTAGATCCTCTTTCAGTATGATAGGTCTCTTCGGGAAGGAATTTTGTCCTATTGGGGTAAACATTATAGCGTAAGTAGACACTCCTCCGGCAGTAGCATATTCGAGTTGTTCTGTGACCGTATCATTAAATTCCAAATTTGTTTCAGAGGACACTTTAATCTTTCGAGAGTAGTGCAGGTTTGTAGACAAATCCATCTCTTCCTCCCTCATGTTGAGGAAAGAAGGGGAAATAATTATACTTGAGAAAACTTGAAATTCGCTTACCTTGTTGTCGCCAACAGTTACTTCGGCCCGCACTAGTGGGCGGTACACAAAATAAGGAAATCAATCTGCTGATATAAATAATCCAAGTTTCTGTATTCCAATGCACAAGATAGTATTTTAATCCAATTTACAATGTTTAATCCGCTCACCCGAGATGGATGAAAACAGATGTTGACAGAATTTCAAACAAAATTTTTCGCTGACGAGAAAACGTCCGACACTGACGACTCCGAGAAGTCGAATCTCGCTGTCCTCCATTTTGATGTCCTCCCCATCAAGTAAAGTCTCTTACTAATCAAAAATAAGATTTTATTTATAAATCAAAATTATTTTTTTAAAATTTAGAGTTCATTAATGTACTTATTTTTTTTATTTACTTTTCTAATTTTCCATATCCGGTAGAAACATTTCTGTTTTTTAAAATTGCATTTTGAGCTGTGAAAGATTTTTACTCTGTATTACTTACGTTAAAATTGTTTTATAAATAAACTACAAAATATGATAATTTTGTGTTGTTAGAGTTTTTATTTTTTCATTTATTTACTCTTTTTTTGGAAAAAATAAGTAGTTTAATGGAAATTTAATCACAAACGATTTAAAAAAAAGTAATTTCATTAAAATGTTAGATAATACTAATGATCAGCATCATTAGGAAAGAAGTAAAAACTGAAATGGATGTTCAGGGGAGCTTCATTCAAAGTATAAGAAAAAGAAACAAAGTGCTGAAAAAGCCCTAAACTTCTCAAGAACTACCACCAACAGGGAGGGATGAAAAACGCATAACCGGACATCATTAATTTCCTTTTTTACCCAACAAAAGGGGATCCACATCTGCATTCCATCAACATCTCAACATCCCCTCAAAACAAACTGCAACTTCTCATTCTAAAATAAACGTATATACTTCTTTCTTAGGATGACAGCCTCTCTAATTCTCTTCACAAAAGCCTCATCTCAGTTTACATTACAGACGCTGTGGAAATTTGTTTTGGCGAGATTCTAGAAAATCAAAAGTAAATCTACCCTACAAAACCCTACTCCTGAACCTTCTTTTATTAATCAATAAAAAGAAAATATTGTAAAGCAACGTTCTCACATAAGTATTTAAGATTATTTTTATAGTAAGGATTGAAATGTTTTTTAAATACCGAGAAGGGAAAAATTAACTTATTTAATTAATTTTAAAATCAGTTTTCTGAGGGTTTATTGAACTTAAGTTTGTGCGGTATAGCTGCATTTTGCACCCATATTTGAGTTATACTTCCAATTTTCCGGACCTTTTGAAGTTAGAAACAGATTTATTTAAATTTTTGATAAATATACTTCATTAAAATTTATTAAGCTATATGAAAAAATACATTTTTCTAGATATCCTTATTTTACAAAGAAAATTATTTTTTGTCAATTATTTTCATTTCGGGAGGTGTTTTAGCCCCCCTCCGTATTCTACTCCCTGGTTACGGCCCTGTAATAAATGATAGGCTATTGAGTTTTAAAAGTGTATCAATATATTTTAGCTAAGCTTTTCATAAAAGAGAATTTTACTTAAATTAGATTAGTCAAGAAAACGCTAGTGAAAATTTTACTGTAAATGAGAAAAAGAAAAAAAAGAAGAGCAGGCGAAAAAATCGTGGGGGAAGCAGTATTTTCATGTAACACATAACTGTTTCATATAACAGTATATTCAGTACAGCTTAGGGTGAGAAAAAAAAATATGATTATCATTGGTACAATTGTTATATTTTTCTCAGGAATTTTTAAGAAGCTCACCAAAAAATAAGTAATTAATTTTCAAACTATTTTTCTTTTTTTAATTTAGGCATAGATTTCTTTTTGAGTTATTGAGTTCTTTTTTCACAGAAATTCTTTTTAAAAAGAATTGTATATTAAAAAACAGAATATTATAAAAAAGAAAATAGATTAATTCAAATTACTCTATTTATCCCAACATAAGGAAAAGATTTGCGTATCACGCAGCTCATTATTCGATGCTTTCATATGTTACACTCAATCTCTTACCAGATAAATATCAAGTATCATAAAAAAACAACATTCATTTTAAAAGTAATTTTCGTTTGAACCAGAAAGGGTTACTTATAAAAAAGCTTTCTTCATAAAAGTTTAAAGCATAAAAAATCAACTTTCTTTATTAATTTTTTTAAATAACAAAAAAGAGTTTATAATTAATTAAAATAAAACTTTATTTATTTGTTCTATAACATTTTAATTTGTTAATGTAAGATTTGCCGTAGTGGATAGCATGGATTAGCTGTCCCCATAAATCACAACATCCCTCCTTACACAACTCTAGCTTCAATTAAAAAAAGAACGAATTTTTGATTTTAGAGCTCAATAAGTATTTTTCCAGTTCATGGGAAAAAACTTTCTACTCGCAAATAATAAAAATACTTAAAAAATGATGATACGATTTTTTGTGTGCATATTTTATCTTTTAAAAATAACATTAAATTTTAAGAAGACAACACATTAAATACAAAATGGGTGTTGTTTAGAGTATTATTGATAATATTAAGTCATCTGTAACTGAAAAAAAGGACATAAAAAGGGCTTTAGTTAGCCGAATTTCTAATAGTTTCGAATTCTGAAGAAAATAAAACCCTCTTTCTTCCTTTGCTAAGAAGTTTTTTGTAGTTATTCATTTCTGGCTCGTAATGGTGTGAAAGCTAGAAAAATAATTTCCCTGCCATCTATCGGAAGGTTTTGAAAACACGTCTAAAATAATGAACAGCACCCTCTCTATATGGCATTTAAAAGATTTTATTTACGTTTCTTTTTCTGTTTTTTCTTTCTTTTTCTTTTTTTTTTTTTACTATTATTTAAAAAATCAATATGATGCTACATGAAAAAATATTTTTGCTGTGTAAATGAAAAATAAATATATTTAGCATTTTGAAAGTATAATTTTGATTTTCATTTATATTCTGTACTAAAATTTAAAATAAAAAATTCTGTACTAAAATTTCATTTAATCAGTAATCATTTTATCAGTAAATCATGTTATTGTAATATGACTAATATTTTGAAATTCAATTAATAAAAATTCCAAATATTTTGTTATTATTAAAAAGCGAATTTTTAAAAACAGAATTTCTTCAGCAAATCAATATTACAATTTACAAATATTACCCCAAAATTTTTTGAAAAAAAAAAAAAAAAATATTGAGTTTATTTTACTTGACTTTTGTTCTAACCATTCAAAAAATTTAAACAGATTTTATTAATGCAAAATTCTTAAAACCCTTTGAAATATTTTGAATCCTGCTTTTAAAAAGGAAATGATTAAACTGAGATTTTACGTTAAAATAAACATTAAATATTGAATAATTAAATAGTTGAATACAATTTATATGACTTAAAAATGTTCTATTTTAACATTTATTATAACACAATACCTCAATTGTAATTAAAGTTTGCAAATAATTAAAATTAAGTATGTTTCATAAGAAATCCTTACTTTGAACTAAACAAATGTTGCCATCGATTATTAAAATAATAAATTTTCAGGAATCATGTAACATTAAAAATAAATATATCTAGTTGCAGAAAAATAAATATATTTAATAAAATAAAAGTCTTTATTTTAAAATACATGTTTAATACTACAAATTAAACAATTAAAAATAATAAGCAATTAAAATTAAATTAAAAAAACCATTTTCCAATAAATGTAAGAATTGTTCTAGTTATAAATTATTATCTTTTAATTTTTAAGGGAATTAGTTTTAAGTTTTATCGAAAATATTTACTTCAAAACAAAGATTATATAGGAATTTAAATTTTATACTTCGCGAAATGATTTTTAGAATAAAAAATTCTTATAAATATTTATTTTAAATCGAATTTTTCTTTAAAAATATTTATTAAGCAATTCCAGAATTCATATTTAAGTTATAGCAAATTAATAAAATTCTAATTTTTTAATATTCGATGTAAAAGTTCTGCAGAATTTTTTAAGTCGTATTATGCTAAATATTTTATGGATTCTATTCTACTCCTATCTTTTTTCAAATTTTCCAGTAATAACAAATTTTTTTACCAACTCAAAACTTTCCCATTATTAATTAATCAATCCATTGTTACCTTACAATTACTAATGGTATGCAACGAAGGTCCTGTAACCAATCAATAGCAAAAGGCCAAATAACATTATTTTTCGGGCCTGTATAAGTGACGAATTATATTGCCGCCTCTTCATGATAAAACATGGGAGAAAAACAAAATCGAAAAAATTTGCTTAATATTTTATTCTTCGATTATCTTTTTAAATTTTTTCCCCTCTTTTCGAGTTAATAACCAATTTTTTTTCCCAACTCTGTACTTATTCATTATTAATAAAACAATTTATTGTAAACTTACAATTAATTTATGGTATACAATAATGGTCTTGTAACCAATTAAGTGCAAACGGCCAAACAGCAGTTTTATTTTCCGGGCCTATATAAGGGACGAGTTATACCGCCGCTTCCGATAATGCCTCAAAACAAACGATAACGGACCCCATTGTGCTTGCTTTTTGCCATTAACTAACAACTAACGAAAATGCCTGCTTACGGCCTTACGTTTGCCGTGAGGTGTGTGCTTACTGGATTCTAATGTTTCGTGCATAAATCATGCAGAAAAAAAAAAATAAATAAATAAAAAAACACGAACGGAAAAACCACCGCCTCCCCTTTCTTTTTCTTTACATTTATTAAAAAGAATTAGAAATTTTTTCTGGTAGTTCTCGATCAAATGAAATTTAAACTTTTGTTTATTTCAGTATACGAAACTTGGAGCAACCGAATTGATCTAATCCTCCCGATCGCCTGGTAAATGCACCTAGTAAAAGACATTACAACTTTTTGTAGAGAAAAAAAAAATTATATTCCTTGATACTTCTAATTTTTATGCATAAAATCATGCAGAAGCAAGCAAAAAGAAAATAACTCCGTCTTACAGGGTTCCCGCGGTCCTTGAAAAATTTTAGTAGTGGTCGTAAATTTGGGTTAATGCTAAAAGATATTTCGTATTTTAATATACCACTTCGTTGTTAATTGGTTTAGAAGCTAGATTAGACTAGATATAGAGTAGTTCGAGGTGCCTGCCCGCAAAGCGGGCATCTGACTTCTTCATCGAATGTTTGCCCTTGGGCGACTAAGACTTTAGGTTTTAGGATAGGGAGGAGAGAATGGAGTACGGGGGAAGTCCCCAGAGTCGAGGAAAAATTAAAGATGATGAGAATAATAAATGTACAGTGCTAAGTACAGATCTGATACAGGTTTAGAAGCTGAATTTTCTTGCATATATACTTTCTTTGGAAAACAATTTTTAGCGGTAGTTACACAGAAATTAAATTATCGACAATTGTTTAATTTTCGTTACCACTTTTTAAAATTTACAAGACCCGCAGGAACCCTGGTCTTTAATGTGAATGTGTTTTTTGAGCAAGGATGGCGCCAGACTCTGCCCGACAAGGGGTCAAGTCTCCCCCGACAGACGGGCTCAAACAAATTAATTCAAAATATTTAAATTAAAACGAATTTTAAACGTTACATTTTTTTCTCACATCATTTTTTTCAAGAGTTTTTCTAAGAACCTAAAATCACTAATATTGATACCATAATGTGCAGATTCCTTTTAATGTAAATTTAAATCAGTGAAAAATAAATAAATTAATGTAAATTTTTTTTTTCTGTTATCGATGTATTTTGTACTGTATGGTGCAATTTCCCATGCATTGTAAGCTTAAAAATTACTTCTGTAATGAAGAAAAATAGTTGTAGCAGTAACCGCTATTTCAAAAATTTCTACGCTTCTCACTCTCATAACGCAAAAATTATTCGTTAATGAAAATTTGAAATTTCATGCACATTTAACAAAACATTTAAAGAACATTTTGATATAAAATGTTATTTTTATATGCATCGATTGGTTTTTGAATCATTTAAATGTTTTGCAAATGAAATTTTAAGTACATTTTTGCATTCACGTATTCAAGAGCGCCGGCAGAATAATCTAAAAGGGGGTGCAACCCTCTAACAACCTAATCCCCCCCCCAAAAAAAAAGAAGAAAAAATTTAAAAAATTCTGTTATTACATTTTGTTTTGTTATTACATATACTTTCATCTACTAATTTTTTTCAAGATTCATTTCTTCATTATTTTTTTAAAAAAAGGTTCAAATTTCTTGTACTTACAAATTTTGCCACGAGAAACTGTATTCATGGCGCTGGCATAGCTACTGACTTTGAAACACAAATAACTACAAACAGTAGTTTCGTATACTAACGTGTTTGTGGCTGGCCAAGAAGGTGGAGTTCAAAAATTGATTCGAGACAAATATCCTTAAGTTGTGTTTTTTCATTGTGCCAGTCATGTATTGAATCTCGTGATCAACGACTTAAACCGCGTTAAGGGAGTACAGAATACTAATGGGACAACGAAGGAAATTATTAGCTTTTCAGAGAAATTACCTTGTGACAAAAAGAAATTCCTAACATCCTTTACTCTGTGAAACACGCTAGTCAGAAAAGTACAGGAGCACCAGACGATTTTCTGAAAAGCTTGTTACAATTATAAAAGCTTTTGAGGGCCTTACAGAAAAAGCGGCAAACAAAGACACCAAAGTGAAAGCTAATATACTTTTATCAGCTGCTACAACGCCAACATACATTGTATCACTTTTTGTTATTGCTACTTATTCTGCCAAACTTGAACCTGAGTGCAATCAGTTGCAAAAAGTAAACACAGATCCAAAAGAACTCTCTTAAAATGAAAGAGTTATTTCCCCTACTCAAAAAAGAGTTAAATTTTTTTAACTCAACTTGAGTGAAATACATTCTTATTTGAGCGAAATTCTTGCTTTGCATTTACTCAAACTTGAGTGGTATTTATTAAGCAATATTTGAGTGCCTTTAGCTCAAACTTGAGTGATTTATTTATTATTCAATTGTGTGCGAGATATAAGCTGGAATTTCTATCGTTTTATTTTAAAAAGCAAACGATAATAAATCTAAATAAAATTGTTATGTTCTGTGATCTAAATAGATTATGTCTTCGTTTTTATTTTACGTTTAATTTTTTTTTTTGGAGAATATGTCATTTAATATTTTGAATTAAGAAGAATTAAAACAACTTTTAGTTCACAGCGGTATTTCTGAAGAAGACGCTGTTTTACTTTTCAGTAAGTAGATATACTTTGTTGTTTTTATTTTGAAAATACTTTTATTTTGAATGTGTTATATACACATTCCATTTAAATTAGCTGTTTTTCAGCGTTTTTTAATAAAATATACTATTCTTTTAAATTATTTGTCAAAAAAATTTATTAAAATTGAAAGTGTTAAATGTGGATGATTATGAAATATTAAAAAAATTTGATTCCCTGCTAGAATCTTTGTCAAAGCATGTGGGAATATATTATATCTGATAAGAGTTTTAGAATTTTTTCAGATTTCATATTAAAGTTTTAACATTTTATTTTAATATAATAAATTTATATCCATGTTTTAGTTTTTTTGATGTATAATTTTGGTACAAAACATTTCTGGATAATTAATTTCATATCATTCTATACTTCTTTTATAAAAGATATTTACGAAATTATTGTTCATACAGTCTATAATTGCTGTTATTTAAATTGCTTTCTATTAATAAAGTTGACTGTCTTTAATTTATGAAAGTTCACATTTGCAACATCCATTCATTCAAATCAGAATCTTCAGATGTTCAATGTATTTTATTATAAATATATCATTCAAAGAAAAAGTGGAAAATATTATATTTAAAAAAATTAAGCAGCATTTTGAATTTTTCTGTTTTTATCCTGTTTTTAGCTTTTATTTAATTGGAATTCAGAATTAATACTATCTTCTTATTTCATAAAGTATTTATCACATTATACAAACTATTTTTCCTTTGTTGCTAGCATAAAAGTTCTTACCACTTTTCTTCAAATTCAATTTTCGAGGCAAAATTGAAAATGCAGAATTAATATTTAATTAAAAGTACAATGCTAATTAAAGTATTTGAAAATGCAAATAAATTAGAATTTTACAATAGTTATAGATTAATAGTAAAAAAATAGGAGCAAAATTAAAAGTAATATTTATTATGAGATATAGTTCAATTTGAATTTATATACCTATATCCCAGCTGAAAATAAACTGTAGTTATTCTACAGAACTGAAGTAATTTCGTAGTTTTTCTAGAGTTAACTGCAAATTTTCTGTAGTGCAATCTTAACTGTAAAAACACTGCAGTTATTTTGCAGCTAATGCGAAGTAATTTCTCAGTAATTTATTTCGAAAAAATTTTAGCTATTGTCTACAAAATTACTGTAGTTTAAGTGAGGTCACTTGAAAATCATAAATTTAGAAAAAACTGAAACTTTAAATCCGTGGTCATTCTGCAGTAAATTTGAAGTAATTATGCAGTCATTGTTTCAGAAGTATACTTTCTGATGAATCTGCAGAAAAACTGCAGTTACTTTGCATTGTTGTAAAATTGAAAGAGTTTGATGTCTTCAATCTTGCTTTCCTGGCTGGTATATTAAATTTTTATAATGTTTTTTCTTTTTGATTATATATTAATTTCTTACAATTAGGTAAAAATTCTAAACATATATATTGATAACGGAAATAACGTACACTATCTATATTCATAATAGTTAAAATTCATAAAATACATACTTGATTTAATTGTAATTATTTATAATTCAGAAGCGATACAATTTAATTAGTTTAAAATATGCCTAAAATTAGGTATTTAAATATTTCTGTATTTTAGTAATTTTATTAAAAATGTCGTTTTCATTAATTTTTATTATTTATTTCTTTTTGACTTAAGAAAACTATGTTTGAGCAAAGTTTATGGTAAAAACAATATTAAAGTAAAGTCAAGTAGTTAATGTTAATTAGTTAATTTTTTTATTCGAATTCATACTAAGCTAGGATTATTGCAGAACAAAAATTATACTTATTTTTTTCTAATCAAAACAAATATATAGTTTGGATTTTAAACAAATTTATATCAAAAGAGTTTGCAAAATTGAGTTTGAAAAAGGGTATTTAATCCAGATTTTTTAGCTTTTAACGTCCTCTTCAAAAATTTATTAATTTCACTTAGTTTCAGAAATTTGTCTTAAAAAAATTTAGGCAATTTAAAACACTATACCTTTTTTATTGCTTGAAAATAAAGCTTTATAAATTAAACGAATAAATTTGTTCGAAAAAAAATGGCTTATAGTATTTTCAATTGAACCTAAATGAGCATCATATTTATAAAACTGCTTACTTTAAAAGTTCGTTTAGAGCTCCATACTCTTAAAAATTAAACTTCAAAGAAAAATGACGTAACTGAGGGGAAAGAAAAAAAAAACTCAAATCTACAGTGGTTAGGAATTTTTCATAAAAAAAACCTCTTAAGTAATAATTCATTTAATTGTTGTTTTACCGTATACAATCAAAATAATTGGATAACCACAAAATGCTGCTATTCAAACTGTTAACTCTGAAAAATTTTTTTAACTGTGTTTTCACCTTATTTGATTTAACAAATAAAAACTTTATCCTCACCAACTAGACCCAGCTCATGAAACTAATTAGTTCTTTGTAGCCGTCTTGACATAGGACTGTAGCCGAGATGGTTAATCGGTCAATCTCACGAGAGACGGGAAGCCAGTTCGAATCCCAGCCAGTGTCGATATGCTTACAGCGAAAACTTTCACTAGTACTATATTATCTAATTCGATATTTAAATTCAACAAATGTTAAGATAAAAAAAATTCCATTGTCAAACTGTCAAAAGAAATTTTTTTGAAACGAAAACTATAGTATTTTTTATCGCTAACGATAGATGGCACCACTAAATACAAAAATTTCGAATATTAACAGTAAAAATTTTGACTGCAATTTACAAACTAAAATACTGAAAATCACTCAAACTCGAGTGAAAATAACTCAAGTTTGAGTGAAAATTTTTTCACTCAAATTGAGCTATTTCCATATTACTCTTTCACTTGAGTGATTTTAAATCAAGATGAGAAGGCCGGTTTTTTCTGGATGAAAGAGTTAAATAGCCCTCAAGTTGAGTTATTTTCACTCGTTCATTTTAAGGCGAAGTAACTGATTATGTAGTCAAATTGATAGCGGTGCAGCAAATTCATCAAAACAATGCTTCTGAAGAGTTTACTGCAATTTTCACGAAAGTAGAACACATTTGCGAAGAATTAGGCATTGAAATGAATCGACCTCAAGTGGCATCTAGACTAGTTCATAGATCAAATGTGCCTTCTTAAACGCAGAAGAATTTTTCAAGAAGACACTTTTTCTTCTATACAAAGAAAAGCATTTTCACTCTTACAGCTTTACCCGAATGCGGTGAACAAACTGGACAAAGCGTCATATCCTTAAGTTTTAGAAGATATATATGCTATGTATAAAGATCTGTTCTCATCGAATTTCATCATTGAAGCTTCAACGTGGTACGAAATGTGGAGGAATAGAGAAAATTCTTACGAATCCCTCGAATACATCGATTTAGTTATTGAGGCCACACCATTTTATCCAGCTGTAGAGGAGGCAATCAAAATTGGCCTAACTCTTCTAGCTACTACGTGCACTATTGAACGCACTTTTAGTGCACTACGTGCACTTGCGAAGCATCAAAACATGGTATAAATCTACAATGTCTCACGAGAGATTAAGTAGTTTGTGCATGCTCAGTGATCATAAGAAAAGAATCAAAGATGACTCAGAATTTATTGAAAACGTTATAAACAGATTTGGACAGCAAACAAGATGATTATAATTCTTGTTTGATTAAACAATTCTTTAATTGTTTATGTATCAATGATTACTTAATTATTTGATTTTGAATAAAAATATTTTTAATAAAAAAATTTTATATTAAAATTGTTTTTCCGTATCTCTTTAATTGTTTTAAAAAAAAGCCAGGGGGATGCAAGTGCACCTCCTTGCACCCCCCTGCCGGCGCCCTTGCACGTATTTTTAAAAAACTGCTCGTCTATTTTAAGTTTCAGGAATACATATATATTTAAATACATATAAAAATAAATATGCATATGTGCAGTGCATAATAAAACAGACCACCCGGAATTACTTTTGATCGAATAGTCAGATCTTAATATTCTAAAACTCAACCTAAATGGCTCGGTTGAAGGGTGAGCTCAAACTTGCTAATTAATAAGGGCAGACGATATTTTAAGTTTCTAAACCAAGCACAAAAACATGTTTTCTCTAAATAAGCCGCTATGTCGTAAATATGGTTGGACTCTTGTACGTACTTTAACTTTGTGCGTATTTTAAAATGTCTCGAAACCATTTTAAATGAAATAAAAACAATTGCATTGAATTATAATATTCGTTTATCCAAAGGTTATTTTATGAAGGGTTAAGTAATTAGTACTAAATGTGCTAATATATGTATACCTTGGAAATAAGTGATTTACTTCCCCTCGAAAGGGACATATATCGAAGATAATTACTTGACAAAGGTAAATTTTAAAGACTATGAAATGAATTACACAAAACGAGTTTTTATTTCATAACGTAAAGCTACCAATAAGGATGTATTATTAAACAAAAGCTATATTAGCTATATTAATTGAAAAACTTAGTGGAAAAACGAGGTATGTTATATTCTTATAACAAAAAAAAAAAAAAAAAAAAAAAAAAAAAAAAAAAAAAAAATTTGCATTCGAACTGTTTCATCACCAATTTTTATTAGGAGCCGAGATAAAATTCTTCGCTTTATTTTATTTACCTGTGCCATATTTGAAATAAAAATCTTGTAAGCATACCAAAAACTTATGTGGTTGAGTGATGTGAAAATTACAATTAAAGTTTTAAAAAATTGATTGATGATTAAAATGAATCCTTTAAGCAACCACTATTCATATTGACGCAACCACTTTCTGTTATATTTTCTCATTCATTATTTTCTCCTAAAAATGTCACCTGGTTCTTCCATTAAGCTCTTTAATTGTGTCGATATATGTTTTCCAGTTTAGAGCATGATTTCGTAGTGTTTCTCAGTAATGATTTATTGATTCTTTACCTACTTCTTATTTACTTAGTAGCAATAATTTGTCATGACTATTCGTATTGAGCTCTTTTGGGTAATTTATTATATCGTGAGAATTTTATTTTATTGATTGTTCAGATTGTTTACATTCAGAAACTAGCAGAAATTAATTATTTTTATTAAATATCAGCTTTCTTTAATTTTTAATAAGGAATAATATTTATTTCTAAATAGACAAATTGTTCTTTCGATTAAACTTAGAGCAAGATATTTCCTGTGTAGAAAACTTTAAATTGCAACTATGAATAATTAAATCAGTTTCCTCCTTCCTTAACCGTTTTAACATAGTTAAATCAATTTCCTTTTTGATTTATCTGAAGTGAAAGTATTAGAGTCTGATAAAAGTTTTTTGTAATTATTTTATATTTCTAACAATAATCAACTGCGACATTGAATACACTTAAAAGCAATATTATTCAAATAATATTGCTTTTAATTAATATTGCTTAAAATTGTTATAATTTCAAACAAGTATATTTTTGATGCTTTTTTTAATAGCTAAGCCAAGATGTTTACGCACATTAAATAATATTTCTATTTTGAATCTTATAAAAATAAATCGAATAAAAAATAACTATCTGAGTACACCTCAAAATCGAACAAAATGGTATTTTGAGAAAAACAATGTAAAAATTAATGATATGGTAATTTTGAAAGAAGATAATTTGGCTGTGTGTAACTGGCCTCTTGGTCGAATTCTTGAAGTGTATTCTGGTAAAGGCAATAAAATTAGAGTAGTACGTATTAGTGAAAACTAAAAATGGAATTTTTAAATGTCCAATTACTAAACTTTGTATATTACCCTTTTCAAATGATCAATAAGGGTGAAAATTTCAATTTATGTGTATTTTGAATATTTTACTTTATTGTGTACATTGTATTGAATTGTTTATGATTGTTTAAATTTAAGCAGTTGAATATGTCATTAACTGTAGAATATGTCATTAACTGGTAAGACACGAACATTGCCTTGTTACTTAACAATAGATGGCGCTGTTAAAATACATTTACATTTTTACTTCTAAATTTTTAATAAATATAATCCATCATGTCGTCGTGAAGTGTGGTGCTTTGATTCTTGAGTCGAGCTTTTCTTGTGTGTGTATAAAACAATGTTCTATATGTCTGCCATCATTGGTTCTGATGTGGCGCAGACGAATAGCTGCATGACCCGCCAAAATGTCGGAGCATCGATGCTGTCGATGACCTCCTGAATGGCAGTTTTCAGTAATGGTTTTTGGTATACATTAGCTTATTTCTGTATACATTGTTTTAATATAGCTGTAGTGTGTCTACCACTACAAAAATGCAATTCCGCATCACTAGTATATAAGACATGTTAATTCGATTCTATGTTGGGATACCTTCTCATAGATGAAGGTTGGCATGGTCGATAACTTTTATCCCCACATAGGTGACCCGGAAGTGATGTGAACACGCATACTTTGACAGAAACTCCCACTTCGATTTGAACACGCCTAATTCGATAGATTCCACATTAAACAGTTGACTTGTGACTGCGAAATTATCCAACTCCTGGCACCGTTGTTACTCAGTCAAGATCACACACAACATTGACCGTATACACTCGATTGCTAATGGCAACACAAGAGTGACTTTGACCCCGAAATTAATACAGCTCTCACGATCAGCACTCAAAGTCCGGTGATCTTAATGCAGCTCTCCCGGCTTCTCCCAAAACAGCAATGACAGATAAAATTCTAGTGGGGGAGTACTGTAGAGTGCGTCTACCACTACAAAAATGTAATTCCAAATCACTAGTATATAAGATATGTTAACTCGATCTTATGTTGGGGTACTTTTTCATAGATGAACGTGACTTTGCCGATAACTCCTCTCCCCACAATAGCCTCAAAAAATAAGTCACATGTATTCAGATCCGGAGAATATGACGGACAAACGAGTCCCATTGCAAGCGAAACACGCTCAGGCACATTGTACCGTGACATTTCATGGCATCAACTACAAGTTATGTGCGCAAGCGCATACTAATTCCCATCATGCCCTGCAGCCAACCACGAAGTTTAAACTTTACGCACACCGTTCAGAAGTTAGGATGGTTTTATTTCATATAGTTAAATGATTGTCACCTTCTATTAACAAGCTTTTTATCATAAATTAACTTTTTTTCTTTTAAACCCGAGGTTTTGAAAACACTTTTTTTCTTATCATAAAAATATATGATACTTATTATTTTTTATAAAAATAATGAAAATGCCTTCTGTAGAATTCCAGTTTTTATTTTTAACTGTTATTTGAAGCCAGAAATTGCTCATTCTTAATCAAAGGCAAAATTCTTTTTCTTTAAATCTTTAAAACATTTTACTAAACTTAACTTTAGCTTAGCGGTTTACTACTACTACTACAAAAAAAGACATAATGAGCCGCGGTGACTCAGGGGATAGAGCGCTCGCCTAGGTGACCTAGGTTCGATCCCAGTGTCAGCTGACTGATTCGAATTCAGCCCGCGGCTCGCACCGACAACAGTGCTGACGTAAATTATCCTCAGTGGTAGACAGATCATGGGTTAGAGTCCCCTTGCAGTTAGGCTAACCATGTGCGGTTTTCGTGGTTTTCCTCTCCATGTAACGCAAATGCTGGTTAGTTCTATCAAAAAGTCTTCCACGAAGGCAAATTTCTCCCAATACTTGATCCAGGAGTTTCCTTGTCTTCTGGATAGGGTTAGAAATTACAAGGCTATGGAGTTGAACATAAGTAGTCATAAACCCGAAAATTGGGTCGGCTGTTCAACGACGGTTATAATATAAAATATTAAGAAAAAAAAAACATAATGAATTTTTTAGATGTGATTTTTCTTAAGAACAGGGACTGTTCTTTTTAAAATTGTTGGATGAATTTAAATAGATTATTCGATAGGATATTTCGATAACTTCATTTCGTCACATCGAAAGAAAATCAAATTATTAAAATATAACCTTTATTAAAAAAATTACCCTATTTTTCTAAGTTTAATATCTACTTTAAAAGTATGACAACAGGAATTTTTCTATCTCGTCATATCAAAAGATAACCATATTATGATTATCTTTTAATCATTATAAATTGCTTTTATGAAAATCACCAACAATTCCGACTAAATATAAATATTTTTCCCAAAATGAATCCATTAGACTTTCCATGGAATAAAATTTTTATCAAAATTACTAGTTTTATTTCATTTATTATAAAGGAATAATAAAACCCTAAAAAATTATTAAAATATAACCTTTATTAAAGGAATTTCCCTATTTTCCTAAGCATAATATCTACTTTAAAAGTATGACAACAGGAATTTTTCTGCCTATTATGTCAATTTACAAGGTCAATATAAGTATATAATTAAATGGCAAAAACGATTCTACTTATTTGAATTAAATCAGAGATTCCCTCCATAAAGTAAACAAAGTGAATTTATTTTTCTCGATCAATTCATTGGAAGAAGATGAGTACACGATCTTAACCTCCTTCTTCTCGGCCGTGACTTCCGGGTAGGTCACGTGACCTGTCTCATCTTCTATAAAATCCTTCACTCGTTTCATTTTCTTTCCAAACTTATCATTTCAACATTTCAAAGTAAGTACTCATCTTACTGCATTCATTAGTTAACTATTTCTTGTAAACATTTTATTGATATTTAATAGTTTGGAGGATTATTTTTTTTCTTCTCTATTATTAACATTTTATGATCTACTTAAATTCCCCCTTCATTTAAAATTATTATTATTTTTTTTTAAAGAAACTAGATATTTATCAATGTTTAAATAAAGTTAATATAAGAAGAATTTCTTACAATCTGCCCTATAAGCTGAATTGAAGATAAAAAAAAAAACAATTAAAAAACTCAAACTGCATTATTTCAAAAGTTTTTATTTCAATGCTTATGAGACTCCACTTGACTCTAAACCAAAACTATAAAATAAGTATTTTAAAAACAGTTGTGACATTCACAGGGATGCAACTGGCGACTAAAAATGTAAATAGTGGTGACTGATAAAGGGCAAAAATGTATTAAAATTAACAGCTTTTTTTTTAGCTTTCTATTGAAGGTAAAATTTCTTTCCAGTTTAAATATGAACAATTTGGGATGTAAATTATGGTTATGGTGTTAGATACGACTGAATAATAAAATAAATAAAAATGTATTGAGTTTCTACCACTTCTTACATTTTTAGTCGCCTGTGACATCCCTGCATTTAGTAAGTCAAAAACACTGAAATAAACTTCTTTTGATTACGTAGAATTTCGTGAATACCTTGTTTTTTTCAAATCCTCTCAATGATACTCTTACTTTTCTCTTCGGTTATTTAAAAAAAAAAGCATTCAGGAAATTTATAAAACATTATTTTAAAAGTAAAAACTATAAATAAGTTTAAAAAAAAAAACAGTTAAGACATTCAATAAGTCCAAAGGATTAAAATAGCCATCGGAACTTTCTTCATCATCTCAATGATACTCTTACTCTTCTCTTCTATTATTTTTTAAGAAACATTCAGGAAATTTATAATGCATTATTTTAAAAGTAAAAATTTCAAAATAAATTAAAAAAAAAACAAACAAATCAGTTAAGACGTTCAATAAGTCCAAAGGACTAAAATAGCCATAGAAACTTCGTTTGATTACGTTGAATTTTGTGAATACCTTGCTTATTTCAAATCATCTCAATGATACTCTTATTCTTCTTTTCTGTTATTTTTTTTAAAAAAAAACATCAGGAAATTTATTATTTTAAAAGTAAAAGCTATAAAGTAAGTTTTGGAAAAAAAAAGCAGTTAAGACATTCAATAAAATTTAATAAGTCCTAAGGACTAAAATAGCCATCGAAACTTATTTGGAATATGTAGAATTTCGTGAATGCCTTTCTTTTTTTTAAATAATCTCAATTAGTTATTTTTATAAATTGTTTTCGCATCTGTTTCTGTTAATTTTCTGTTTTGTTTTAAAATAAGAAGATAAGTTTTCATTCAATCTTTTCTTTAAATGATCCTATTTTCTTTCATAAATAAATCAAAAAATTACCAAGCTCCAAAATTAAAATAAAATGAATTTTATTTATTTTCACATAGTCTATTTTCTTCGTACTTATTATTAATTTGTTGTATTCTTGTACTTATTAATTTTTGTTTCCCCGAAAAAATAAGTTAAAAAAGATGTTATTTTTTCTCTTTTTTTAAATTTCCTCTTCAATCAAAAAAGGTAATGATTTATTAACTAACTAAATATAGCCTTCTTACAACATAGTTTCCTTACAGCGTATTTCTTGTTCTAACAAATATTTTTTTAACTCAAACCACTCTCCATATAACGGAGTTTTGTCTACCTAGAAAGGATATTTTAGAAGTTTATTTTTATTCCCGTCATTTTTAAAGAAAGTTGGAGTTTCTACAAAACGCTCTCCCAAATGCTTGTTTATGGAAACACTCGCATTATTAAGTCTAACGTAATGACAAATTTAAAACGCTCCTTTATAATGTGTATTACTTCATTTTTAAATGAAAATCATGCTCATATGCTTTGAATTTAAACATTTAGTAACATTTATACCTGTGAAAAGGAAATTTGAGTTCATCATAAACGAACTTCTTAGCTGTTGAGCACATGAAATAATATTAGTTAAATAACAGTTTTGACGGGAGCGCCAAAAACGTTCCCTATAATCGAGTGTTCTAGATATACCGGGTTCATTATAACAAAGTTAGACTGTAATAAGAATTTATCTCTTCTTGTAGAGAACTATAAAAGTCATTTACAAAAAATAATATTTCAAATATTGATCGAATGAATCAAACGCAAATCCTACTTGCACTGAAACTTTAAGATATTTTGAATAAAATTAAATACTAAGGAATATTCAAGATCAACAATATGTGTACTCTTCATCCCCTGAGCCTCTCTCTTTAATTCTTAAACTTTTAGAACAACATTTTCAAAAATTTTTTCGTTAAAAATTACTGTATATAAAGTGTCTAAAAATGGATGGTATAGATTAAAAAAAAAAATTAATAATATTTTGAGCTCGTGAAAAATTATTTCCTGAGGAGAAAATGTAAAAATTTCAATAAAGTTTTTATAAATTGCTATTCTGAGAAATTCTTGTGGTTTAAATCGGAAATCTATAGTGAACTCACGCAAATATACATACGTGATTGCAATTTAAAAAAGAAATAGTTTACTTAATTTTAATAAGTATAATCAAAATCGAACAAATTTAGGAGATTTTAATAAATATTTATTGTAGAGTTCCAAACTTTTTCTGAAAGCTATCTGGCAAAAAATATTTTCAGAATTTTTGTTTAATTTTTATGCATTATCATTGCTTCTTTTTTTAAAAAAAGATAATCAAACATAACAACCCAACTGGCATAGGGATATTATAGCATTTATTTTTTTAACTGTTTAATTGTAATTTTTTTCAATTGTTGAACTGATTTAATGCGATTTTTGGCTCAAATTAGTTTATTTTTATAAAGTGCAGCTATTAATTTTCAGAGGGACGCACCCTTTTGACCCCCACTGCTTGCGCCCTTTAAAGAATTTTATGTGTGTGCGTCTGAGCGAAAAGTTTATTTCTCTTACTAAATTGAAAGATTTGAAATTAAAATGCAATGTAAAATTCCATATTTATTGTATATTATTAGTTTTTTTCTGCATATTTGTAATTTAATAATTGAAAATAATTTGTTGTGTGTAATTAAGCTAACACTATGAATCAGCTTTCTATGCAACTTTAATTTAGTCACAGAAAACAAAGCTTTTGCAATATGTACATTTCTTTTAATGCTGATTTATCGAAAAAAATTATGTTAAAATTTTAAAAAAAACCATTAAAATTTGTAAAAATCGAAACACTCAAAGTAATAATTTTACACTATGCATAAGCGGATTTTTTCCCTTGCTTACAAATTCTTGAAATGTAATAAAAAAAGAAAAGTTTTCTTGTAAAATAGTTAGGTTATTGGATGTTTATTATAATATATTTCTTATAAACTAAACTCCATTTTATTACTATAAATAATGGCAGATTTTCCAACCTTTTTTTCATTCCCTTCATTTCATTCCCTTCATTATAATTTAAATATGTTAACGTCGCAAAGCTTTTGTGTTATGTATTTGAATAATTCTTTTTATTTTTTATTCTTTGAATGCTGTGATTGACCTTTGCAAAAGGAATGACAGGTGAATGACCTACTTACTAGGTCACCTAAGACAGGTTAAGAACCGGATTCCCTCCTACAAAACTGGGTCCAATCCGGGAGTGAATTATTGCATCTTATTTGACAAAGAACGTTCTTTTTTATGCAATTTAACACCGCTATATAAACCCAGATTGAAGACTCGGTTATAGCGAACGTTTTTAGAGATCGAACTGATATTTAACTACTGTTATTTCATACGCTAATAGTGAATAGCTAAGAATATTGGTTGTTCGTTTATTATGGACACAAATTTCTTTTTTGCAGTTATTTAAATAACTGATAACAAATTTTTAGTGCATGTGATTAATTCTAAAATATATGATGATGACTTTTAATTTATAATGAAGTAATACAAATTGTAAAGAAGTGTAATTATTCATTTCGCAAGAATGAATAATTCGAATGTAATATATGAATGTAATATAATGAATGTAATAATGAAGTAATACACATTGTAAAGGAGTGTTTAAAATAACTCATTTCGCAGGAATGAATAAAGCGAATAATCCAAAAAATAAATAAGTAAGTCGGAGAGCAAATCGGTTTCATAGAAATTCTATGCAACTTTCTTCAAAATAAAGAAAATTTTAAAAGAAGATAAACTTGTAAAAAATTCCCAAATAATAAAAACTGAAAACACAAATGTCTAAAAAGTTTATTATAGAGAGATAATTCGTTCGGTTCATTGAGAAAATTTCGAATGTTATATATCATTCCAATTTAAAACTTCGTTGTAGGGAGAAATTCGCTGTAAGGAAACTTTGTTATAGAGAGACTCTACATATTTGGTTAGTTAACAATTTATAATGCAAATTATGTATTATTGCAATCACTATTTCTTCGAATAATATTTCAAAATGATAAAAAAAAATTTAACTCAGATTTTGGAACTTAATAGAGGACTGGGACCGTAAACGGTTCACTATGATGAGCTCTGACTGTATATGATTATTGTAAATGTAATGTTGAAGCAATTTAAAGAGAAATAGTATATTTTATTTAATAAAATATGCGATTGTTCTTAGGTATTTATTTTCAGAATTTTTGTGAAGGAATAAAATATACAAATGGGAATCTGAAATTAATATTTAAGCTAAGAAAAGGCAAAAACGCTATCAAAATCTCACAAATCACTATTGATGGAGGCGGGATCTAAATTATCGAGATCTGTTTAATCACGCATTTTGAGACGAATTGAAGCATTCAGATAAGCATATCATTATAACTATTTAAGATTATTTCATCTCATTGAGTTAAATTGTGGTTCAATTTCATGATATATCATATCTGAGCTCTTAAATAAAATAAATTAATATTTATTTTTAGAGACAAAAACTTTTTTGGACATTTTGCGCTCAAAAAAAGAAAAGAAAAGCTCCTTTAATTTTATACCATTATTTTTGAATCACCGGCCCACGGATTAACATTTGAATTAGAATTAATATGAATTTAATTTACATTTAATTAAGTATATACTCAAAATATTTTTCATTGTAGAAAGAATGTGAATGTTCAGAAACAATCTGGTCAAAAAAGTGTCATAATTTTGTATTTATGTCAATAGTAAAAATTAGTCCGATCCGCAATTGAAATATTTAGCCGATCCTTTGTTTCGTACTAAACGCACTTTCTTAAAGCATATTATTTGAAGAGAAGTTTCGAACACAAGAAAGATATTATTTAAAATAATCGAAGCGTACAAAAAAAGGAGTGATGTGATTCTTTAGACGAAATATAGAGCAGAACTTAGTGAGCATTGTTAAAGCGCATTTTTATCGAATGAATGCCATTATGTGTGATGTTACTTGTCCTGTTTCTATTTGTTAAGATTTCTTGACCATACATTGTCGAATAACGACAGCTATTCAAGATGTTTTTTTAGAATTTAGCTAAACCTTATTTTCTTCGTTGCATATCTATCTCATCCCCTTGCAATAGAAGAGTTTCGTTACTCACAGTCAAAAAAGTTTCTTTCTTTTATTTTTTTAAAATATGGCATTTTAATATAGATATACCTAAATGGATACTTTTTGCTTTTTATCAAATAATTCTTGCATTCATTTTGCTCTGATTGTGTACTAGTAAGATTCTTCTTTTACTCTATCAGCATATTATCTGTAATAAAGCGTCATGAAGAACTTTAAATACAGCATTTTAATATAGATATACCTGAATGGATGCTTTTTGTTTTCATCATATAGTTCTTGCAATATATTATTTGAATTTGATTATAATTTTTTTTATCTCTTATTTAAATAGCCGAAAGTTGGTTCAAAAATAATTGGTAGGAGACTTTTCCACGCCACTATACATATGAAATAAATTCCTTATAAACAAAAGCACTAACAAAAAAAAATAAATAAAAAAAAGCTTCATGACGGTTTATTACTGATAATACGCAGCTAAAGGGAAAGAAGAATCTTACTAGTACTTAATCAGAACAAAATCAAAATAAATGCAAGAACTATTTGATAAAAAGCAAAAAGTATCCATTTAGATGATAGTAGCTATATTAAAATGCTGTTTTTAAAGTTCTTCATGACATTTTATTACTGATAATATGCTGCAGGGGTGTTAAACTCGCGGCCCGAGATGAACATTTTTGTGGCCCAGTCAATACATCCAAAGCAAAGTAAAAATAAAATAGAAATGTGAATTAGAAACGGAACCAGCATATAAAATTATAATATACTTTATTTATAAACTATACGGATCATTTTAAATCGTACGCGCGAAAATGTAAAATTCTAATTAACTGAAATGGAGTCCGTTTCACACTAAGCGATCAATTAGATAGTATAGCGATCAATTAGATATTCAGGTACGTTGGTTATCTTGCTCCAAGGTTCTCAAACAATTCTGGGATTTGAAAGAAGAAATATGTATGTTTTTAGAAATTTAAAATCAAGATACAAGCTTGTTCTCCGATCAAATATGGTTGCAAGATTTATCTTTTATGGTTGATATAATCAAACACTTATCCGATTTAAATTTATTGTTACAAGGCAAGGATCAGATCATTACGAACATGCTTGACATAATTAAAGCATTCAAATGTAAACTATTTATTTGGGGAAGGCAACTGAAAAATGAAGATTTAAAGCACTTCCCAACTTGCAGCAAGAACAAATCTAGGTTAGATGACACTGCATCGTATCGAAAATACGCAGAAAAAATTTCAAATCTTAGAACAGAATTTGAAACAAGGTTTAAGGATTTTAATTCTTTGGAAGACAAATTTTGTTTGTTTCTTCGATTTTCTCAATAAATATAGACTCAGTACCCAGTTACATGCAAATGGAAGTGATTGCTGAGATTTAGTGCGACTCAAATTTGAAGGCAAAAGTCATTGAAGTGGGTGTGCCTGAATTTTACGAATATTTACCGGCGAGATTTGAAAATACTCGAAAATTCGCATATGAAATTATTTCCATGTTTGGAAGTACTTATCAGTGAGAGCAATTACTTTCTGTTATGAATGAAAATAAATCTCCTGTCCTAAACCTTATTAATTACGCTCACGTTGGGTCAATTTTGAAAGTAGTCTCGGCCAATAAAATTTCTCCTGACATAGAAAAGATAGTAGCAGAGAGGAGATGTCAAGTATAAGGACGTAAACAATAATTTAACTTTATATATGTTTATTACAATTCAAAATAAAAATATTTGCTTTTTTGGGGGGGGGGGGCACCTAAAGTTAAGCATTGTTTATTTGGCCCAAGTTAGCTTTCGAGTTTGACACCCCTGTGCTAGAGTAAAAGAAGAATCTTGCTAGTACACAATCAGAACAAAATGAATTCTACTTATTTAAAATTGTGTGTTTTAAAATTGTAAGATTTATAAACATAAAAATTAATCTACAATATTTTCGTGTTGAAAAGAATCCTTCCCGATTATAATTTTAAATTAATTAAAAAAAATTTAAAAAATATAAGCAGAGCATTTAATTTAATAACATAAAAATGATATTATACAGTTAATACCTTGTAGCCATGACTTTTGCAACAATTACAGCAGAATAACGACGCGGCATTATCTTAATAAAGTTATTGATCAGCGGAATTTCATCTCATTCTGGCTGCAAACCTTTGATTCAGGCCCGTAGCCGGGGGGGGGGACCGTCGGGACAAATCCCCCCCCCCGAAATTCTGGGATTTAAACTTTTTAGTCTTTCTTTGAGCCTCTCAGTAAAAAGAAAAACAAAAACTGTCGAATCAAACCTTTTCCCAGCACATCACCTTCGCTAGTGCATCATCTTCACTTGACCTTGTAGTTCATCTTTCCTTCGGTTAGACTCCTCCCCCGAAATCAATTGTTTTTCAGCATATTAATTTATGCAATTTCCGAATCTACGCAGATTTCATTGACGTCGAAAATCTCATGGGAGAAATGGAAGTATGGGCATCAAAGTGAAACCTGCTTGAACCCCTTAGTAGACCAGATACGGCACTTTCAGCAATGGAAGAATGTGACAGTATCTTTTCCCCAAACATTTATTGCTTGTTATCAATATTGGCTACGTTGCCAATCACCACAGCAACTGCAGAAAGAACCTTTTCTACTCAGCGTAAAAACAGCAACAAGAAATGCTACTAAAGAAGAGAGGCTAACTTTATTAAGCATATTTCGGGTTATTCCGGTTTGTCCTAAAAAAGTAATCGAAAAATTTTCTTCAAATCCCCGTCGCATGTCTTTGTAAACTTTGTTTACAAATTGATTATAATTATGGAATCTTAATTGAAGAATAATTATTATGTAATATTTTTTAATTACTAGTTTAACTTTTGCAAACAGAATAAACAATATTTGTTACAATGTTTTTCCCCTACTTTGCATGTCTGAAACTGTCCTTGCTTCTTACCATATCCCCCCTCCCCCGAAAAAATATCCTCTCTACGGCCTTGCTTTGATTAATAGATTTTATTTGAACATTGATGCTTTCTTAAACTAAATTCATCTAAATGATATATGGAAATAATGTCTGGAGATTGACCTGGCCATTGTATAGCCATTATTATGTATAAACTAGGGATGTAACGAACATTCAGTCACTATTCGGTATTCGGCTCTTTTGCCGAATACTCGGTTGACCGAATAATTGGCCAAATATCCGGCAAAGTATTATTTGGAAAAGTATTTTTCGTCCAAATTTTTTTTTTCGCGGGAGGGGAGGGAATTTGAATAGATTTAATAAAGAATTATCTAAAATCATATTTTTACTAGACATAATCAGAAATTGTTTTTACACGTATTTGTTAACTTGTTAATTTATGTTCTGAAAGAAAAATGGAAAATCGAAATTTGAAGAATTGAAACTAGATTACTTTATACTGAACCACGAGTTTTGTTTTGATAATTTCTATCTTTTTCTTTCTCTTTTTTACTTTACTATTATTATTATTTAATTTTATTCAAGCAAGTCAATTTCGTCGTTTTTTCAGCTCTTAATGTTTTAAAAATTTAAGAGCTTTTTTTTAAATTTATTTCATTTTTGCTTGTTTTTCTGTATTAACTATAGCGCAGCATCTTAACGGAGCGTTTCTAATAGATTTAATTCTTTTGTTGTCACTTTTTACCTGTGCTTTAAGACCGATAACCAGAAACATAGAAGACTGCGATTCTCTACCTTAAAATTATGTTTCAGAACTAAGAATAAATTTTTTTTCTGTTCCTCTGCAGTTTTTTTTATTAACTTTTCTTTTTATCAATTTTATCATAATAGCATTTTTTAACGAGCGTATCTAGTGAACGTTATTCCTTTATAGTCATTTTTTTCTAAAAATACGGCTATGTGAAATAGTTAAATTGAGATCTTTCATTAAAATTAGAAACAATCTAGATTTTTTTTTTGAAAAAACATTTTTTATAGACGTTTTTATTATGACGCGGCAATTAAGAGGGTTTCTATTAGACTTTAAACTTAACTTTTTCTTGAAAATACGGTAAAATTGGATACAAGCTTTAAAAATCTCTTTCAAAATTTAAGATCGCGATTTTTATTTTTTTTCTGTTTTGCTTTTGTATATAATCTTTTTTTTTTCATTTTTTTTTTCAATCGGCGCTTATATGATAGCGCTGCATTTTGAAAAGCGTTTCTGATACTCATTATCTATCTTAATGCTTCGTGGATAATTTTGTTTCGGAAAATATTATTTTTAACATTACAGTTTTGTTTTAAGAATTAAGACATTTTTTTTTCTAATTGTCTTTTTTTTCAACTTTACAACTATAGTTTTTTTTTAAAAACCTGTTAGCCAGTTTTTTTATTTATCTTAAATACTTCTAATTATTTTAATATCTAATTACCTTAAACATTTTTATTAAATTTTTTTTCCGATTACCCATACAAATAATACAGCTAAGTTTCGATTATTTTTTAACATTGACTTAACTTATTTATATATAAAAAGAATTATATTTACTAATGATATATATTTTTTTTAAATTGCTATTCGACCTCTGAATATGCGGTATTCGGCCAATATTTCTAGCCGAATATTCAGTATTCGGCTATTCAGCCAAATCATTATTGGTTATACCCCTAGCATAAACATATTATTATCTATACATTATCTTTCGAGTCGTTGTCTTGCTGAAATGTCCAATTTTAAGCCATCAATTAGTCTACATACGCCAATAGGACAGCATAAGTAGCGAAACATAATGCCATAAGTTTCTTTTAACTGAAAAACACCACAAATCACGAAATTGCCTCCACCATGTTTGCCAAACATTATTTCCTCTTCTTGTCCGGATATGGAACATATTTTCTGCTATCACTTCAATATAAATTGAACTTGTATTAATATATATATATATATATATATATATGAAAGGGTAGCAGTCATGGTGAGTGTGGTTAGGCCACGCAGATAGCAGTTGGAAGGCAAAAAATATTTTATTAGCTTCACATAGTATATTTAAGACATTTTCTAGCAAAGGAGGAGCTCAAATTCGCACTCCAAAACTGTGTGCTTAAGTTTTTATTTTAGGGAAAGTAGCAAAGGAATTTCCCTCTATTTTGTTATATTTGAGGGAAAAAGGGAAGTCCCAAGGATTACTATTGGTTTAAGAACTAGCTCGAGTGATTCCCACGTAGTTTAAAAAGGAAGAATGTTTTTATTTAAATTTATGCATACTTTGGCTAAAAATAGATTTAGAAACAGGATGTGGCTTTTAAAAGTGTGAGAAAGCAGTTCGACTTGAATAATTAATTAGTAATAAAGTAGGAGTTGTTTTATAGCAAAGAAACTAACATNTGGAAAGTAATTTGTATAGTTATAATATTATGAAAAGTGGAGCAATATTGAAATTTTAATGAATGTTTTTTAAGTAAATCATTAGGATTGGTATATATATATATATATATATATATACTTTTCTATAATCCTCGAAAATTCAGTTTAAGTGGTCTATGGCAAACTGTAATATAGCCTTCTAATTTTTTTATTTATTAATTAAAGACTTCTTTATGGCTATTCGTCCATGCAATTTTACATCATATAAACGTCTTGTAACAGTAACTGATATTTACACTTTCTTTTTGTAATTCCAATGTAATTTGAGTTGCATTTTTTATAAGGTTCTTTTTTTCCTTATTTTATTAATATTTTTTTCGTGGCTAACAACTTTAGATCTACATTTTAAACCATATTTTACTTTCATCAATAATTACCATATCAGTCACAGTTTACATTCCAAGTGAAAATAAAAATGAAATTTCATTAGAGGATTTGCCTCTTCTATAATTTCTTATCCTTTACATATATCCAAGCAATCGTGTCTACCCATAATGTTTAATGCAAACTAAATGTTTAAGACAGAAATTTTTAGGGTTCAAATGATTGTGGTGGCATAGCGACAACTTATCATCATCAAATATAAACAAGTCGAAATTCTTGATGGTCCCATCTAAACATTTTGATGGTTTATGTTGATTTCAGAGTGATTCATGATGGTCCAACATCATTTGATGGTCCCCATCCTCCAACATTATCCATTATGCTTTCATGGTTTTTGATATGCCAACAAACTTCCATCATTCTATGATGGAAAATTCCATTTTAATACTATGATGGTTAACCATCAAGAGAAGTTTGATTCTCATAGACTAACAATTCATGATGATTCGTAATGGCTCGGTTCCAATGATATATTTCCATAATGGTTTAATAGGAATTCTTGTTGGTTCTCAGGAATATACCATCAAAACAATTTTTTTTTATGTTGGACCATCAAAAATCAGTCCAAATTCTTACATTGGGAAGATGGTGGTGCATGATCGTTCCAACATTTGATTTCTAATAAACTATGATGGAAATTTCTGATGGTCCAACATGAACAAACCATCAAAAAAGTTGCTATTTTTATGTTGGACCATCATAAATCCCTCCGAATTCCTACTTTGGGGTGATGGTTTTTCATGTTGGTTACCATCAAAAATGTAATAGTTCATGATGGAATTATTGATGGTTACCATCAAGATTATATTGGTCCATCAATGGAAAACCATCAAAAAGTTTGACTTGGGTAAATAATAATGTTATTTCTCTTAACACAAGACTCAAAACACATATTAATGCAGCGAACTGTTATTTTATTTGCACATTGAATTCACACACTTGCCTCTTTCGAGGTTGTTAATACACACACTAGTTCTCGTTGCTTACACAGAGGGCACTGCTCGCATACAAAATTGAACATACCACCCCACATTGCACTGGTTCAACAAGGCAATCATTGTTATACTCAATTCACACATAAGTGACTTCATTAACACTTTTACCCTTTTAACATTTCATACAATTAACCACTGCTATACTCAATAACATAAATCACTAAATGCAATTAACAACACAGTTTATACTGCAATAAACATAAACAAATAGATTTGCATGCTATTATTATCAATTTTAATTTTATACACACATAATTAATTAACCAATTTTATATCAATAAGAACACTAAATATATAACACATTCAATTAATTATAAATTTAATGATCTGGCATTGGTAAAACACATATTTTAGAGATGGCTCTTTTAATAGTATTATGTTGAGTTTTCACTTTCACAACACGAATTTTTTTGTCCTCACCATAATACAGTTGAACAATACTGCCCAATGCCCATTTATAGGTTGGTAAATTTTCTTCAATTATCACTACCAAATCTCCGATTTTAACATTATTTTTTGGGAACATCCATTTGCCTCGTTGTTGCAATTGGTTCAAATAGTTACGACTCCATAATTTCCACATTAATTGAACTACTCTTGTTATTTTTTTCCATTTTTTGAGATTACTTTCTTTATATTTTGTTAAATCTGGCTCTTCAATAGAATTTAAAGATCTGCTTAATAAAAAGTGTGCAGGGGTAAGAACTTCAAAATCGTTATCATTGGCTGATAAGGGACAAAGCGGTCGGGAATTCATAATTCCCTCGATTTGTACAGTAATCGTGTGAAGTTCTTCGTAAGTTAGTTTATCCCTTTTACAATCCTTTTTAGGTGATATTTACACGATTTTATAGCTGCCTCCCAAAGGCCACCAAAGTTGGGAGAACTGGGCGGAATGAATTTCCATTCAATCCCTTCTGCTGCCAAATAAGCAGCTAAACTTTCGTCTGGTTTCCTAACCATTTCATGCAGCTTTTTAATCTCATTGTTAGCCCCCACAAAATTTTTAGCATTGTCTGAAAACAATTTTGCACATTTTCCTCTTCGAGCCGTAAACCTTTTCAACGTGGCAATGAATGCTTCCGATGTTAAATCAGAAACTAACTCGATATGTACAGCCTTAAACACAAAACAAACAAATATACATATATACACTTTATACAAAACAAACAAATATACATATATACACTTTATACGAAACAAACAAATATATATATATACACTTTATACAAATTCCCTTTACGTTGTCCTCTATTGTTAATGAAGAAAGGACCAATGAAATCAACACTTGAACAATTAAATGGATAATCAGGTACAAGCCTTTCTTTTGGCAGGTTGCCCATTAACTGACTTGACACTATTGGTTTTGCTTTAAAACAAGTTATTCAGTTATAGACAATTTTTCTACAAATTGATCGACCACTTAAAGACCAAAACTTTTCACAAATATGATTAAGTAGAGATGCAACTCCTATTATTATTAAAGTTAACTTATTATTCTTGGGTAAAATTACCTGATGCTTCTTATTAAAATTAAATTCTGTATTACCTAAGCGACCACCAACTCTTAAAATGTCATTGTCATCCGAAAAGGGACTAAGAGTTTTTAACTTACTGTTTGATGGTACACTTCCAGATCGTTTAATACTTTTTATTTCAAAAGAAAATTCTTGTTCCTGAACCTTTTTTACCAGAAAGGTTTCTGCTCTTTCATACTCCCTTGTTGTTAATGGACCTGTTGATTTCTGCTTCGTTTTTACTATCTCCACGAACCTAAACAGAAAACTCACAACACGTAAAATAGTTATTGCTTAAACTAATTAAATCATTTATAAAATTATTAGTAAGGATATTAAGCACAGACGGAAAGTCCTCAAAGTCTCCATTGGTGGAGCTTCTCAGTTCTGAATAGTACTCATCGTGTATCTCACTACAATTTATAGTTCGATTTGGATAGTCATTATCTGTAAGAAACATCGGTCCATTCCACCAAGGGTGGTTATGCAGAAGTTTATCAGGATCAACACCTCGTGAAACTAAGTCTGCAGGATTTTCATCAGTTGGTACATGTCTTCATCGCTGATTAGAAAATAGCTCTTGTATTGTGGCCACTCTGTTTTGGACAAAAGTTTTTAAGTCTATGGGTTCTTTTTGAAGCCACGCTAGAACTATCATAGAGTCTGTCCAAAGGTATATTTCAACAGTTTCTAACTTTAACGCAGCAACAACTCGTTTCACAAGTTTTGACAGAAGAACAGCAGCACATAATTCAAGTCTTGGAATAGTTAGACTTTTTATAGGTGCGACTCTTGATTTGCTTGTTATCAAGCTAACCAAAGTCTCATTCATTGAATTTTTAGATTTACAGTAGACTGCTGCACCATAACATTGCTGAGATGCATCAGCGAAGCCATGGATTTCTACACTTTTTGGAATAGTGATGAAGATGCGTCTTGGAATCTCTATATTGTTGATGCTCTCTAAAGACACTAGAAATTGATGCCACTCTCGATATTCTTCATCTGGTAAAGAGTCATTCCAGTCCATTTTGATTCTCCACAAACGCTGAAGGAAAATCTTTGCCTTTGCTATTACCGGTGCCATTAGACCAATCGGGTCGAAGAGCTTGGCAATAGTGGACAAAACGTCACGTTTTGTGTAAGAATTCTCCAAGCATACCTTTACTCTGAATAGAAAACAATCTAAAATTGGTTTCCAGGATACACCTAAAGTTTTTGTCTCTATTAACGTTGCAAAATTATAATCACATTCAGAATCTGGTGCTAGTTTCACGTGATTGGCGCAGAGCTTGTGTAGTGTCATGTCAGCACTTTGCAAAATCCCTTTTAATTGTTGCTTGAGCTCAATTGCCTCCTCTAATGTGTCTGCACCGCACAAACAGTCATCCATGTAAAAATTATTTTGCAGGACGGGAGCAGCCATGGGGAAATTGGCTTGTTCGTCAACTGAAAGCTGTTTAAGTGTTCTTTGCGCTAAGTAAGGTGCGCTTACCGTGCCGTAAGTAACGGTAGATAGTTCGTATATTTTTGGCGGTTCATCTTCATTTTCACACCAAACGATTCTCTGAAGATTACGCTGATTTGGATTGATTAAAATAGTTCGATACATCATTTTGATATCAGCAGTAAAGGCATATGCATATGTGCGGAACCTTAGCATTTGAGTATATAAGTCCTCCTGAATCACTCCTCCATTAAACTGAATATCATTAAGGGATATTCTCTTATCAGTTACTGAAGAACAATTAAATACAACACGAAGTTTTGTCGTGGACTTTTCTGGACGATAGATTCCATGATGTGTAGCATAATATGTTACCTCTGGTTCAATTTCTCTAGTAACCTCTCTCATGTGTCCCAGTTTCTCATATTCTTTTAAGAAATCACGATATAAATTTAAATAAATTTCATCTTTAGCTAAGCGATTCCACAGCGATCTGAGACGTTTGAGGGCTATATCTTTTGAGTTTCCTAAACATGAGGGATCTTCCTTTAGGGGCATTGAAACAACGTATTTCCCTTCCCTAGTTCTAAAATGAGTATCCTCAAAGTGTTTCTCGCAAATTAAGTTTTCTTTACTCTTTGTTATTGTTTCCTCGACATTTTCTATTTGCCAGAATTTTTCTAGTGTTTTATTTAAGTCCTCATCACGAATCAAACCGCAGTGAACCTTTGATTCATTTATTGAATCTAAATTTCCGGTCACTACATACCCAAATACGCTATTGACCAAAAGCAATTGCGAATTTTTTATTTTAATTCTTTCCGACTTTATCAACTCGTAAAATATATTTGCACCCAATAATAAATCTATTTTTCCCGGAATATTAAAAGTGTCATCTGCTAATTCCACGAAATTTGAAAAATCGACATTTATATTTAAAGTTTTATTCGGAATAAATTCTGTGATTTTTTTAACTATGAGCATATCTAATTCTCTTTCAAAAGATTTGTTTTTATTTGAAATCGCCACTTTAACACACCCATTTACCATCATAGAAGTATCGTTTAAACAAGAAATCAATGTATTTATTTTTTCACTCTTAAGTTGCAATTTATTAGCACATTCATTTGAAATTAGACAGGTTTCACTACCCGAATCCAGTAACGCTCTACACATCTGCCATTCCGAATATTTATCCCTTACGAGGATTAATGCCGTACTTAATAAGCATTTGTTTTTAAAACATGCGGTCGCCACTATTTGAGTAGTGTCTTCTCTCGGAACGAATGATTCAGCACTTACATTAAACGCGGTTGTTTGTGATTTATTTTGATCATTAATTGGCGCCATATTGGGAGTGGAGGAATTGTTTTTAATTTCTCTCGGATAATGTAAAAGTTTGTGATGAGCCTTTTTACATAGAAAGCAGTTTCTCATTCTGCATATATTAACTTCACATCTGGGGGAAAAACACTTAAAACATAGTCTATTATTTTTTACAAACTCTACTCTATCGTGCACAGACATTCTTTTGAATTGGGGGCAAAATTGCAAAGCATGAGACTCATTGTTTTTACATAATACACAGTTATCATTTTTTATTTCAGATAAAAATACATTTGTTGCTCCTCTCTGTACACTCGAATTATTAACTCTATTTTGTTTATTAAATTCGTAACGCTTAGTATTTCCACTGAAAGATTTCGAAAATGTTTCATTTTTGCTTTTGCCTTTCGAAGATAAATAAATATCACACTCACGCCCCAATTCATGTGGTTTAAAATACTTTTCTCCCTGTTTTACACTAATATGAGTCATCAATTCTCTATCGAGAGTACTCATTATTTTATCCGATACTATTAACTCACAGACGGATTTAAAATCATTTACATTACGTAATTGACAATAATATTCAAACGTCGCACTTAGCCTTGACGCAAATTGTACATAATTCTCTGAACTTATTTTTTGTGCTCTTTGGAATTTATTAAAGCATTCTTGTGGTGTAGGGGAAAATTCTTTTAGCACTAAATCTTTGAGTTTATCGTAATTAGTTAACTCTTCTTCGGAAATGTGAACCATTAAATTGTTAGCTCTCTCACCTAAAATATTTAAAAGAATTTCACATTTAAATTGCTCGGGAACCTCTTTTGTTTTGAATGCTTTTTCCAACGACTGAAAAAATAAATTATAAGATTCAACTCGTGAGGGTACAGGTATAGTTAAGGTTTTTACCGATTTTAATAAAGTTTCGATATTAATATTACTCGGATTCTCAGAAACACTTTCTTTTGCGATTACGGAATTATGCGGTAACTCTTTTTGAACATTAGCTAGCGCTAATTGTTTTTCTAATTGCGCTAATTTAATTCGCTCAAGTTCTAATTTAGATTCACTATCGGCTAATTTAATTCGCTCAAATTCTAATTTAGATTCACTATCGGACTTTTTATTTTTTACTTCCTCTATAGCATAATCCAGTGCGCATTTAAATAGCTCTTGATCTGTTTTATACACTTCGCTGTTTTCAATTAAAGTTTTTAAATCGGCAATTTTTGCACCCTCCGGTACAGTTAAGTTTAATTCTTCTGCGACGAGTCTTAATTCGTCTTTCTTTAATTTAGTCAAAGACATGTTTATAGTTTAATTCACCTAAATATAAATTTAACTTTCACCTACCTTCTCAGATCGCTGTTAGACGCACTTGAGTTTCAGTTTCGATTCTCGATCGTACACGTACACGTTTCACTGAATCTTTTACACTAATTTCAGCTTAATTTTCACAAAATTTTGCTGTCCATAGATCGCTTACCCTCTCAGGCTCGGATAAGGACCATGTTATTTTACTTAACACCAGACTCAAAACACATATTAATGCAGCGGACTGTTATTTTATTTGCACATCGAATTCACACACTTGCCTCTTTCGAGGTTGTTAATACACACACTAGTTCTCGTTGCTTACACAGAGGGCGCTGCTCGCATACAAAACTGAACAAATAAAATTAGCCGGAACACGAAAATATTGTAATTTATTTTTGTTATTATGTTTCCAAACGTTTCGGCATAAAAATGTGAAATTATTTTACTTTGACTACAATAATAATTAAAATTATCTGCTTTTCACTCATTAAAAGCAGAAATAAGAACCCAGGATGTTCTTATCTATCGATTTTCGCAAGACTGGCTTAAAAATAAAAAAAAAACATTGATACCACCACCACCACCACAAAATAAATAAAATAAAAAAATTTCATGCAATAAAGTACCTACTTCTCTAAAAACTGTTATTTGACCTTAATAAGATTTGTCCTCCGGGATGTTTCCCAGAACGTCGCCAATAGCCCATTGTGCAGCTCTAGTGCGACGTAAATTAACAACAACAATAATAAGATTTGTTTGAGTATGAGAAAAACACCGTATTCCGTTCGTATGGCGTCATACAAACGGAATTTTTTTAGTACGTCCGTTCGTATTTAGTTCTGTTTTGAAATGTAATTGAACGGTTCCATGAAAACAAAGAAATTTTTTTTTTTTACTCATTTAAGTTCAGTATTTATTAAATCAAAAACGGTCAAATTATTATTTGTTTCGTGTAAAAATTCTAAGTTTTTCTGTAATGGAAACAATTCGGATTAAGACTTTTTTTTTTCTGGCTGCTGTTTGCAAACAGAAGTTTAAAAAAAATTGACTGAAAGTTTAGCTAACTGTAATGTTCATTGTTTTTATTCAATTCAATTTTTAACTCTCCGAAACTTCTTAATTGTTGTACGCACCCATTAAAAAATAATAATTGCTTCTGTGCCTTCATTTGACGCTAAAGTTGAATATTTTAATTTTAAAGGTAAGTTTTCTACAGCGGATAATACACATCTAATACCACTTACACATTCAGAGAAAGTAATGAAACTGTTTACACAACACAGATAGGTGTTGAACTAGTTAGTGGTTTTCATTGATTTGATTTAAAATGATTTTTGCTTTACTCGATAATGAAAAATCTATAATTTTATATTAAATTGAAATAATGTGTATCGTTTTGTAAAGTTCTGAATTTTTTAGAAAAAAAAATCAGAGCAAGATATCTAATAAAACCTTATATTAAATAATACTTATTTTCAAAAGTATGGAAAAATCCAAGATGATAATTTTTATTATTTTCAATACATATTTTAAAAGTATTAAGCGAATGAAAATTTCATATTGAAGCTCAGAAATAATTACTCGAAACTAAAAGCAACTAGATGGCTAATATATATAAAATGATGATTTCTTTTTCAGAATGAAAATTTTCATTGTGACACTTCTGTTGGTGGCTTCAGCATTTGCGCTGCCAAATCAGGAAGAAAAAACGGCAAGAGCTGCTAGATTCGACGAAAGAAAATTCAGTAACAACAAACACGCATCCTTGACATCAAATGATTTAGATAGCAACAAAAAACAAGTCTCTCAGTTTTTAACCTCAAAGAATGTCATCAGAACTCTTGTAAAACTCATCTTTGGTAATGATGAAGAAAGTGCCGCAACATCCAAGCAAATCCTGAATATTTTTGTGAGTGTTCTGGATATGCTTAAAAACACATTAGGGCAAAGAGCACGTTCTTCTAAAGGTGTTGTTTTAAGTGATGCAGCAACAGCTAGTGCGTCGCTTTTAAAAGGATACATCCGTGCCTTTTTGACAAACAACAGTAGTTGTGTACAAAAGTATTTGTGTGAAGCTAGTAAAGAAGCTGTAAGTGATGGACATGAAGTAGGATATCTCATTGCTCAAGTTGGAGGGTAAGCATTTTATTTCACAAATTCGGAAACTTTTCCAAAATTATCTCAGATTCAAAGAAAAAAAATTCTTAGTTACCAAATGTAGAGAGAAATTTTTTTTTTTTGCTCACTGAAGAAAAAAAACTTGCTTTCAAAATCGATCCATGTTGATAAAAATTGTATCCCATGATGCATTTTTAGAATAATCCCTTACACCAATTGGCTGACTTTTTTTTATAAAATTATTTTATTTAAGTAATTCAATGAAAAGAAATGTTAACTAAGTAATATTTTATTCTATCAATTTATTCAAAAACACTGAAACATTTATACTTAAATATTCCATTTTCTTTTCGTGTCTTTAGTCGTCACTTTAAGACACAATGATAATTTTTTTTCTTTTTAAATTTGAATTCTAAATTAAAACTCTTTTAAGAAACAAATCATTTTCCAGCCATAATGTTTAGCATTTAGTTAAAGTAACCCTTTAAATTCTCTTCGTTTCCAGTAGAATCTGCAATTTTTGAAACCCCTCAATGAATGGAATAGAAAATTTTTTTACAGTCATATATATATATATATAGTTAATAATTTATAAATAAATTAAGTACTATTCTTCTTCTTCAGCACGACAGCCCCTTACAGACCTTGACTGCCTCAACCACACGTAGCCTCTAACGCCTCCTGTCCATGGCGACTTTTTCCCAGTTGTTTATCTTTAATACTTTTAGATATTTAGCAGTGTCATCCAGCCATCTAGTTGGAGGTCTTCTTCTAGCCCGAGATCCCGAAGGATTTTCAAAGATGGCAATTCAGACTGCATTATTTTCTGTGCCTCTTCAGATATGGCCAAGTCATCTTAATCTATTGCTTCGGATGATCTGCACTATCTGTGGCTGTCCATAGAGTCTATATAATTCAAAGTTGTATCTGATTCGCCAACAGCCTCTTTCCTGTGCTGGGCCAAAAATATTTCTAAGGATTTTCCTTTCAAAAACACCAAGAGTACGCTGAGTGTCTGCGTTTAGTGTCCATGTTTCACTCGCATAGAGCAATACAGGTAGAATAAGAGTCTCATAAATTTTAATTTTAGTTTTTCGACTGATTAGGCTTGATCTTAATTGCTTTCTTAGTCCAAAGAAACACTTGTTTGCCATTTTAACTCTGTTGTCTAATTCTGTTTTTATGCTGTTTTGGTCATTGATCATTGTTCCAAGGTATTTGAATTCATTAACCTTTTCAAAGGTGTAACCATTTATGAATAAAGGATCATGATTTACAGTTGTGGCTGGAGATTCCATAAATTCAGTTTTATTTTCATTGATGGTAAGGCCCATATTTGTGGCAGAAGTTTCAAGAGCCAGAAAGGCCTCTCTCACAGCTCTCTCTGACCTTCCTACGACATCGATGTCATCGGCATATGCCAGTAACTGAACTGATCTATTCTAAAGGGTGCCTTTTCGGTCTAATCCACTATTTCTGATCCATTTCTCCAGAGCTAGATTAAAGAGTAGACAGACGCGGGATTCCCCTTGACGCAGGCCTCTCTCTGTTGAAAATGTTTTCGATAATTGATTTTGAATTTTAACCCTGCATCATATATTGCTTAGTATAGCTCTGGTTAAGTTAATGAGTTTAGTAGGGATCCCA
This sequence comes from Parasteatoda tepidariorum, assembly GCF_043381705.1. NCBI lineage: Eukaryota > Metazoa > Arthropoda > Arachnida > Araneae > Theridiidae > Parasteatoda > Parasteatoda tepidariorum. The sequence continues at coordinate 58,763,701 of NC_092215.1, read as the reverse complement.
AATTCGGCCATTGTTTCCAGTAGTTTATCTCTCTTTATGTTGTCGTAAGCAACTTTAAAGTCTATAAATAAATTAAAAGTTTTGATATTATATTCCTTAGTTTTTTCTAAAATTTGCTTTAGGGTGTGAATTTGATCTATAGTAGATCTTTGTGATCTAAAACCACATTGGTAGTCTCCAATTATTTTGTCGGTAAAAGAGAGAAGTCTTGCAAAAAGCAAGTTGGAGAATATTTTATATGCCGTATTGAGGAGTGTAATGCCCCTATAGTTACGACATTCAAGTTGGTCTCCTTTCTTAAATATGGGGCAAATGGAGCTTTCTTCCCATTCAATGGACAATTTTTGCTTATCCCAAATTTTAACCATGATATAGATGGCGTTAAGAAGCTCTGGTTCATCAGTTTTTAGTAACTCAGATGGTATACAGTCGGGACCAGCCGACCCATTGTTGTTAAGTTTTTCAATAGCTATGACAACCTCATCTAGAGATGGTGGGGGAATGTCTACATGTCGAACTGGGTTCAGTTCTTCAGGGCTGTTCTCTAAGTTGAGAGTCTCATTTTTTGCTTCAAGCAAATCTTGAAAGTAGCATTTCCAAACTTTAAGCACGTGATGAAGTTCGCTCACAAGTTCTCCATTCTTATTTCTGCAGGTGATAGATTTTAGCTTAAATTCTCTTCTCATATTATTTACTAGTTTATAGAACCTCTTACATTCTTTTTGGTTATTTCGGCTTTCCAGGAGTTTCAGAGATTCCTCTAGATATGCTCTTTTCTTTTCCTTATGTAATTTCTTTTCTGTTTTCCTCAGATTCTGTTTTCCTGTATTTTTCCTCATAACTTCTGATATAATGTTTTTGGATAATCAGTCGGTAGGCTTTGTTTTTTTCTCAGTAGCTTTTCTGCAATCGTCATCAAACCACTCTCTTCTGGTACTACTTTCTAAGCATGGCATGGTTTTACGTGCTGATTTTAAAATGATTTCCTTAACTGAGTTCCAATCGAAGATGCTATTTGAATTTTCTTTTTCCAGTTCAATGGATCTAGATAGTTTGCATTTGAATTCTTTAAGGATGCTGGGATCATTTAATTTAGCGATGTCTAGTTTAAGAATGGTGTTTTTCTTCTTAGAGAAAAATTTCTTACATAACCCAAGTCTAACTTTGGAGATGACCAGAATATGGTCGATGTCTACATTTGCTCCTCTGTAGCTTCTCACAGCTAACACATTGCTACGATGTCTTGTATCTACAAGTACATGGTCTATTTGATTAAAGGTTAAACTGTCTGGGGATCGCCAGGTGTACTTGTGTATTTTCTTATGTGGGAATGCTGCACTAGAAATAAACATATTCTCTGAAACAGCAAAATCAAAAAGTCTCTGTCCGTTTCTGTTAGTCTCAGGGTGTAGGCTTTCAGCAGAAGCATGGGATCTAATAAATTGTTCTCTTCCAACCTTAGCATTGAAGTTTCTAAGAACCAGCTTTACATCCTGGACAGGGCATGAATCGTAACACTTCATAAGTAGGTCATAAAATAGGTCTTTTTCCTCCTCGTCTTTGTTTTCTGTTGGTGCATGGGCGCAGATCAATGTGATATTGTAATGTCTTCTCCTGATTCTGATTTTGCATGCTTATGGCCTGAAAATCAATAACTAAGTTTCTCAGTTTTTTGTTTACGATGAATCCGACACCAAACTGGTGGGATTTTTCTTGGCAGCTATAGTAAACTCTGCAATCCTTCCTATCCAAAATGCCTTGTCCCAGCAATCTGATCTCCTGGATCGCTAGGATATCAATATCATAGTTGACAAGTACTTCAATTAAGTTTTTCAGGGCACCTCCTTTATACAGGGTGCGAACATTCCAAGTGCCAATTTTCAAGTCCTTTTCCGTTCCAAGTCGTTTGGGTTGAGCCCTGCCAGTTTCCACGTATTGTTGAGGTTTCTGAACTGGAAGTTTTTTTTACAGAGTGGGGTAGTTGGCCCCACGCCAAACCCCCAACTTGGAGGACCAGGGTGTTCCTCTTTGTCTGGTGTCTCCCCTCCGACCTGTCCGGCTTGGGTGACCCTGCAGTAGCTAAGCTACCGCCGGCATAGCTCTCGGGATCGACAACACACACAAACTACACCACCACTATTACACACACTGGATTAAGTACTATTGCAATCACTATTTCGAACAATATTATTGTCATACTATAGTTTATAGTGGACTTATTGTTGGCTCCGCAGTCATTTCACAGTTCGTCTGTGTGCATATTTTTCGTAATATACTACGACACACTAAGTACCACGTAAAATTTAAATGTCTCTTGATAAAAACAAACTACCTCTAAAAATACTTTTATATCAAAATACTTTATTTTTAATTGTCTAAAAGAATTAAATGAATTTGATGGACGAAATATACCATCACAATTCAAACCTATAGCATGAGTACACAATCATAAAATGATTTAGTACAAACATTACCTCTAAAGGAATTAATTTATTAGGAGTCTTTTTTTATATTCGATGAACATTTCGTTTTAACGTGATTCAAATCAAACGCGATTTGGATAATGATAAAACGAAAAGTAATAAAATGTGATAAAAACTAGCGTAAATTTATAATAAAACAGCAATTAATAATTTCAATGAAAAAGCGATTCAAATAAAAAAGATTTTTCAATTTTTCGCCAATTAAAACAAAAAAGCCATTCCTTTGCAATTGAGGGAATTATTATACCATCCTGCCATATCTGGGTGATAAAATAGTAATAAACTCTTATAAAACTCGCAAATTTGGCGTGATTTTTCCATCGAAATGAAAATTATCAAAATAAACTAATAATTGTCAGTTTTTACAAATTTTTATAAGTCCAGGTGGAAAGACAAAGATCCTCAGATAAAACAGAGGTAATTTTAAGAAGCAATGACATTTTCTCATACTATAAATTGGCAGCTATTTTCTAAGGGATCAGAAGGCTTTGTGGGGGATGCTTTAGAATAAATTTTCATCCGTTGTTTACTCTTTTGAATAAAGACTAGACTGGAAGGGTACGGTGTAGCAATTATTTTAATGTTATAAATACTATTTTTTATGCAAATAGCTTTTTTTTTTTTAAATCTCATAATAAATTATTTCATTAAAAAAAAAATTTTTTTTTTGGAAAAAAAAAAGAAACATTTCTAGTTTCCTACTTATTGATGGACACCGGAAGAGGAAGGAGGTTTAAGCCCTAAATTCTTCCCGATTTTGTATGCCACTGCTGGCTGATATCAAAGTTAAATGGTCCGTAATTTTGCGTAGAAGCATTTATCTCCTTGTAGACAGTACAGACTTTTTCAATCATGTATTTCAAAAGCCTTTCACCAAGGTCAACTGCTTGATCACGTGGTATAGGATTATTCATTCGTATACCCTTATACGGGACTACCAACTACTATGCTTTTTTTGTAAAATATTTTACAGAATGGTACAGTTAAAAGCTTAAGCTTTCAGAACTAAGGTTTATTTTGCAAACGTTTTAAAAGCCTCATCCACGAGAGAATAGGAACTAAGAGAAGTTTTATATTAACTTTTGAATCACTCACATGTAGTGGTGGGGAAAATAACCTTAAAACAAATTATCATATATTAAAGCATAAACTTTCCTACCACTTAAAGAAATTTTCCCACATAGCCTACAAAGTTGGCAGCTCTGCTAATATAATGCATCGAATTTCAACTTGCTTGCTAATTTTATATTAACAATAATTTTATTTTAATTTAACAACTTTCTTTTTTTTTTTTTTGTTGCAATATTTAAGAAATTTATAATGACTTTATTATTGGTGAAGTTGGACTTTAAAGTGACAAGTTTGCAATGGAAAGTTTATTTTATAAAGAATGTATAAAAAAAGTTCTAGTTATGTGTCAATCCATGTGAATGCGAAATTTATTTGATTAATTGAATACTGAAGGTTTCTTTTCACTTGGCACAATTGTCTTTATTTAGAGAAGAAAAATATTTTCGTATACGAAAAATATTTCATCAAGCTCGATTCTAAAATATTTCATTTAAATTATATATATATTTATTTATCTAGCCATGAAAATATAAAAAAAACCTCGAATTTTTACTGCTCACATTGATACAGTCCCCTGTGTATTCAGTAGATTAAAAGATTAACACGACGTGGCATGGATTCGATCAATGTGTGAAGTAGTGCTGGAGATAATTGACACCATGAATCCTGCAGGGCTGTCCATAAACCAGAAGGAGTAAGAGGAGGTGGGGATATCTTCTGAACATCACGTTGCAAGGCATCTCAAATATGTTCAATAATGATCATGTCTGGGGACTTTGGTGGATTTCCGATACTCACGGTATACTTGTGAAATGGTAGTACGTGAAAATCCAAATTTCATGGCTATCTCGGAGATATTATGTCCCATCTCCCGTGTGCCGACTATAACACCACGTTCAAACTCACTTAAATCTGTATAACCTGGCATTGTAGCAGCAGTAACCGATCTAAGAATTGTGCTGGTCTTGGTGGTTGTTCAGGGTGCCTGAGGCCGGAACGGCCCTTTACCCCTTCATCGTGTGATGTGGGTCCATGAGGTAATTCCTTGAGGTTAGAAGTAGAACGAATTTTAAAATTTAAAATAGATGAAAGCATACATCATTGGAGTAGGGCATGAGTTGAGGTGTGATGATCATCGTTGAGATGGGGTGGCCCCGTTTAGTAGAGATTGAAGTAGGCTTGTCACTTTTAGATTTTTAAGGAGCTCCTGCAGTTCTTTCACAAGTGAGACTAGGCGATGAGCTGTAGATGCAGGTGTGTCCTTGGTCTGTTGTCTCTTTCGACAGGGGCGGGCCTCACACCCAGTGAAATTGGAGGTGTGGTTCCCGTCGCAGTTACAGCATTTGGCGGGAGAATTTCTGTCCTTTTCGCATTGGTATGAATAATGGAAATCTGCACATTTCATGCATCTTGGCTGGTTGGTACAGGATTGCTGAGTATGGCCGTAGCCCTGGCATCGAAAACACTGTAACGGCCGTCGGCCGCCACGAAATCTCTCGGTGCTAATGGAAATCTGCTTGATACTCGAGATGGAGTATATCTTCTGCTGATTGGCCAGTGGAGTGATGACGAGGAAAAGGGGGAGGAGCCTATAGGCTCCGCCCACCCTCTTCTTGAACTGGATAACTCTATGGGAATTGATGCCTAATTTCTCTATTTCTAGAGAAATATCTTCAATTTTGAAGTCATCTGGAAGCCCTAGGATGAGGATTTTTGCAGACTTGAGTGGCTGTTCTTCCTTGGGTTCCGATGCTGTGACTGTAGTGGGCTCAGGCACTGGGAGGGAAACAGGAGTAGAAGGGCTGTTAGTAGGCTTTGCAGTGGTTCCATGAGCTTGCTTCTTCTTCTTCCATTTTCTCCTCTTGGCTGATGGTTCTTTGTTGTTTTGGGTCTGGGGCTCGGTTTCTGAGGCCGAGGCCTCTTCATTAAGCTCCGAGTTGTTTTCAATGCTGTTATCCGGTACTGGAGAATTCGTTTCAGGAGTTGTTTCTATCTCTGAGGATTCCTTCGGCTTTTCAGGTTGGTTTAGCATGACTGTTTCCATAGGCATGATTTCTTTATCAGGCTCCTCAGGGAATAGTTCATTTCTTCTGATGGTGAGAGCTCTCACTTGAAATTCACAGATGTAAGGTGGCTTGTGTTCCTCGGTTATTTGCCGTTGCATTGCAGCTTTACTTTTCTCAATTTGTCTATCAATGGCTTCCTTAGTGACGCAATGACTAGCAAATGTAGAGCAGAACTCCAAACGCTCTTCGTCTGTTTCCAGCATATCGAATCTTGCACTAGGAGTGGGTTGCATTATTTAGTTCTACACAACAGAAAAAGGAATTAAATTTTATAAATACATCTAAAAATAATTTTTCGATTTGCAAAATTCCTATTAACTCAACGAATAAGAATGTTGAGAACGATATAAACATTACTGTTTTTTTAATAAATAATAAAAAAAGTGCATTAGAATTGCTTTTCATTTTGCATTATTTTTATTTATTTATTTATTTTGATTCTTTAGCTTTAGCGAAACAAAAACGTCTAGATACTCGCTGAATTTATGTGGCTATTAAAATAAATTACATTAAGTGAAATTTTAAGTCTAAGCTCGTAGATTAAAGCGATGATGATGGATAGACATATATCAATGAACTAGAATCGTGAAAGTGTTGCCTCGTTTTCGGCGATACCGAGTGATTAACCTGAAATTTTTTCACCCATTTTTAGTTTAAAAATTTGTTTTATAAAAAATGTACAATGCATTAATTTTGCTATTTTAGAATTCTTTGCAAACACTGACAAATAGTTCGTAGAAATAAGAAGAAAAATTAACAATAATCATACTCTGTAAATACTACATTGCAGAAAGAGGAATTAAAATTTCTAATTATAACCTATTTACTCAAAGAATAATATTGAGAATATATATGAGCATTAATGTGTATTCAATTTTTAATATATAGTAGGAAAATTAAGAAATAAACTGCATTAGTAATTATTTATTTTAAAAAATATAGAAACAAAAACTTCAACTCCAGAAAAAAAAATAAAAAAAGGCAAATTTAAATTTTATTACCTGAATATTTTAACATTAGCACATGGGTTATAACGATGATAGATAGATATTTTTTAATGAACTAGATTTATGAAAACACTGATTTGTTTTAATGGAATACCGAATAATAAAATGATCCACCCTGTATCTAAATGTTAACTATTTCTATCCAATCTACGACTGATTTTAATTAAATAATTAGGCTGCAATAGAGCATTATTTCAACTTAAAAATAAGTGGAATAATATAATATTTTCTATGAACTTTAACACCGCTGATTTCATCAGAAAAGAAATGTTGATTCGCTATGAAAAGCTGAATAATCATTTCTTCAGCTATTTTAGTGATAAATACACAGTTTGAAGCTTTAAAAATTTTTCTTCCATTTTGCAAGCACTCTCAAAGCCGTAAATTTAATTCATAAAATTTTTACTAACAATATACAAAGGATGTTCATACGATATAAGTGATATCAAAACTAAAAGACCATTGAAATAACATCAGTGGATGGAAATGGTACGTTTCCATTTAGCACACGTAAACCAATCAGGGATATCTTTTAGGGCAATTTCAATGTTTAATAAATAAATATTTGGGGGGAAAAATCAATCAGATTTTTGGATTCAGGAGAGAATTTCCAATAAGTTGGGATTGAAAATAAACTAAAAATAAAATAAAGTTTCCCTTCAGCACATATGACGTCATTACCAATCAGGGATCGTTTTTGATTGCATCACTTACGGAGGCCTTTTTGGGCAATTTAAATGTTTAATAATTAAATAAACTACCTTTTGAGCAAAAAAAAACAATTCGATATTCGTTTTTAGGAGAGAATTTCCAGTAAGTTAGTATTGAAAAAAAAGATTAAGAGATGCTATAATTGTCCATAATGAAAGAAAAAAACACTGCGGTTATTATGCCATTGAAAAAAAATCATGTTTTTTCTTAGTACGCGGGGCTAATACTCCAAATCAGACGTAGTCAGATATACTCCATAAGGTCGTTGACATATAGAAAGTCCATTACGGTCAGGGGATCAGATATAACCGATCACCTCATGTTAGTCCAGGGAAGTTCAATATCTGAAGCAGAATATTAGTTCTTAGGAATGAATTTAGATAAATTGCTGTGAGAAAAGAGCAATAAAGCAAATAAGAAGATATTCTGCAAACTACTGCGTATTATTTATTCCTTTTTTCATCTTATTTGGCCACAATTTTGAAAATCAAGACTATGAGGGAATAAAATTTGGGCATTTAATGGACACTTATTTCTCACACAAGAGCTCTTCATCTTTTTTCAAACCCGTTCAATAGTGACCGGTTTCCTAATTCAACTGTAACATTAGGTCACGGTCGAAGTTAAAGATTTAGCCGTCATATCTCTTTCGGCAGGTCATGTGTGCTATATTTTTTCTCCGCCTTTGAAAAAATTCATACGCGTTTTCTCGATTCACGGAGAGGAATTTTAACTGTGACTTTTGAATTAGCATATATTTTTGCAAAGCATCGATCATATCATAGATATTTGTGTCTTTAATCGTCTGAAATACTACTTAAACTTTTTAAATGTTTCAAAGTATGAATTTTTTTTTCAAAATATTTTTTTAAAATTTAACGGAATAATTAGTTGGATTCAGAGTAATTAGTTAAAAAGATTACGGATACAATGATGAGTTTTCAATTTTAAGATTCTCTTTATTAAACGTTTCAAGCTCGTATGATTACGTATTTTAAAATCTGAGATAAAAGTACTTTTTAACATATGTCTTAGATAATAATTTGTAATTTTCAATCATTTTACAATTTCAAAATACTAATACATCAAAAAACCTATACATCTTACCAGACCAGAAAACGTCAGTCTGTATCAAGAAATCTAATGAGATAATATAATTGCAATTACCTTGTAGAAAATGATAATTAATTAAATATTGGCTATTTATTTCTATAAATAATGAATAACTAACAGGAATTAAAGCGACTACTGAAAGATCAAATCATAGTTTTGGATTTCAAACCAGAAATTCCTTTGTAAATGCCATTAAGTAATTTGAAGTATCTGCATTAATTAAAAACTAGTATATCATTGTTCAGTCAGCGTATTATTTACATAAAATTGTCACGGAGTGTTTGTAACATATGATCAAGTTTTTATCTTCCTATAACCCTTGGTTTCTCTTTACCACCGCCATTTAAAGGGAGAATATCTGCTTTATGACTGGTTAGAAATAATGGGTTACCAGTCAAAATTTCATTTTGTGACATAGCTAAGTTAACTGTAACCCGAGCTTAAAGCGAAAACGTAAATATTTCCCTCATAAGACCAATATCGCACAAAATCGTCAAGAGGATGTCTACTAGCTCTCAATTTTAACACCCACCATAATCCATTTGGTAGTCATATGAACGTCCATTAGATGGACATTCAAAGAACTGGGAAGTTACTGTGGAAATTCACCAGATGTCTTATTGACGACTATCAAAATCTAACGTGGATGGCTTCGTAACGAAAAAAGGAGCATGAGCATTTTGAATCATGTCTGATCCATCACGTAAGGCTTAACGAATAAAATTAAATTTATTTAAATTTTAAAATAAGTTTTTCAATCAGTTATTACGAATAAAAGTGTCTAAGCCTACGCTAAGAATTAGCTTGGTTGCGAAATAGTCTATCAGAGTTTCTGAAGGATATCATCTCCTCATTTTTCTTTGCTCTATATAACCTAGAGATATCAATGGTAAGAACAAGCGATGTATGAAAAGGAGAAGAAAAAGAGAACGCTATACCTTGGGAAAAACTTATAATCGTAAATTCTGTTTCACTCAGTTTATTTGCATAACTAATTTAAAATTTGAAGTCGAAAAAAAGGAGTTCAAGGAAACCTAAAATAGGCCATAAAGTTTCAATTGCTGAAAAAAACTTCGAAATATCAGTAATGCAAACAAATTATTGGAAGAGAACTTCCCCATTGTGTAATCCTAAGTTATCACCTCATAACTTGTTATAATTTTGAAAATTTCTTTTCAGTTTTTGAAACTGCCCTGAATTTTTTTATACTGAGGGTATTTATTATCGGGTATGTCAACCTACATCTATCAAAAGGTACCTCATGATAGAATCAAGTTAACATGTCTTATACTAGTGAATCGGTATTTAATGTTTATAGTGGTAGTTTCACTACATTACTCCCCTTCCAGAATTTTATCTGTGATAGAATTCGATGAATGAATACCACTAGTTGATAGTTGATTAATGCAGTTTTTTTAATTTATATATATATCATTTTTGCTCATTTTATTTTTTCTTTATTTTCGTTTATCTCGTTTCGCTCATTTTTTTTCCAATTATTTGCTATTTTTTTTGGCCGCGAGACTCTTATTTACTTCACCAGATTTTTTCAAAATTTTTTATTTATTTATTTTGAGCACTATATTTATTAAGCAAATCAACTATTTAATGTGGACCATCTATCGATGATGGCGAGTTCAAATCACGACCGCAGGTCACCATTGAGGGGTATTAATTATCGACTATGTCAACCTTCATCTATCAAAAGGTACCTCGTGATAGAATCAAGTTTACACGTCTTATATACTAGTGAATCGGTATTTAATGTTTATAGTGGTAGTTTCACTACAATACTTTAAATTACTTATGAAGGTGAAAGAAAATTGGCGATGAAAAGTTTCACCCGTGGTATAGCTTTTTCTTAAAAGTTGCCACAAGTCTCCACCATAGAGCAAGAAATAGGTGATTTTGCGATTACTATTTCGTAACCCAATTATTTTTCGCCAAATCCCTCTAGTGCCCTAAAGAGCGGATTCTTCCCCATAGAATACATTACGTCTCATTATTAAAACGTTAGTAACTAATTAACTTGAAAATTTTGAGACAAGTCAATTTTTGCGCATTTGAAGTGTCTGCTTTTCTATAGTATTGCCGTACAATATTCGGATTAAATCGATATAGTATAAGAAATTAAGGAAAATCGCAGGAAAACTGAACTAGGGTGAAAGCCGGTGACTAGGGTGCCATCTATCAGGTTCACTTTGTTAGCAGATGTTTGTTCCCGTTGTTTTTTCTTCGGTTTTCGCGATATTTCTTCTAATCGTAAGTTTAATTTTTTCAGATTTCGACAAAATTATTATACACATACATAACTCACAGTATCGCATTTTATGTTTGAAGTGATTCAAGCTGTAATTTCCTATATTTTTTCTTTTAATAAAATTATTTTTCATTTAAGTAAAAACAGCTAAATATTTAAGATTAAAACTGATAAATGTCTTACTATTAAAGGTAATACAGATATATATAACAAGTAGCTTAATACAATTTAAAAAAAAAAAAGAATAAAGAAACTCATTAATATACTTTGGCTAGTTTTGGCCGAAAAGAATCAACAGAAACAATCACATGGACCAACAACCTTTTCTTATTCAAAATACATTATAAAATGTATAAAATAATTAGAGCTGTGTTACTAATGTACACTTTACTGTTACTTTATACTTACCTACCTGGATTTCCGCACATTTTTTTGCTTGTATAAACTATTTTTTAACTTAAAAAAACCCTGTTTTTATTGATAGAGATGTAACATAATGCCATGTGATCAAAAAGCATGAAATCCATATTTATTTTTTAATTTTCATTTTACTTGAACGCTATTATCTTTGAATCCTACAGAGTTTATTACCTTATTTTTCTTCAATTTTTTGTTGTTACTGAGGTTAACTTTAATTTCTTATAGTTTTGTTTTCTACAGTAGTTAAAAAAACAAAGATTGAGTTTTTAATATTTAATGGGAGAATAAAATTGCTCTTTAGATATTATTTTACAGCAGGCGTTCGATTGAAAAAAGTTAGCAACTCTTTAGATTTAACTGTAGTAATAAAAAATTAAATAAAATAAAAACTGAACATTAAAAATTAACTTATTATCCTTAAAATTAAATACATTTCAGGTAAAAATATAAAGTTCAAAATAATCTAAAATAAAATATTCCTCAACTTGTCATTCGAAAAATTTCCATTAGCTACATTATTGCTTAATTTAGCTTCAAAAATCACTTGTTTAGATTAAAGCAATAATCATCTCAGTATTAACGTTAAGTCTAAGAACAAGAGTATTTAAAATTCAACAGTAAAGACTTTCATTTATTTATTTTAAAAAGAATGTAATTTTAAAACTAATAAAGATTTTTCTGTAAAATTTCATAAGTAAACTTCAATTAGTGATAACAATAGTTTGTAAAAATTTCAAATTAATAAAAATTTTGAATTTTTTTCTTTCTATTTTCTAATTTCCTTAAGCAAGATTTATCAATCATTTAATTACTTTAAGTGCAAATCGCGTGAAACGGGAGCTACATAACCGCCCCTAACAAAAGGGAGGAAGAAACGCTCTTCACTATATAAAATCTAAACAGCAGATCATGACTGCAATGCTGATTGGAGAAAAAAACACTAAAATTAGTCAACTTTAAACATCAATATCTCAGTAAATAAAATCAAAATCTTTGAGTCCATTCATATGCTTGTTATTTTGACTCTTTTCTGTCAATCTGCGAAAAATGGGGGGAAAAGAAAAATTTTAAATGTTATTTAAAGTCGAAATACGAAGATTTGTTTTCCATTGAAATACCGTTATGGTGTCAAATTTCTGGGCATAAAGTTGGCGAAACTTGGCACGTCAAGGGACGAGCGAGATTACGAAATCGTCTATAAGGGTCATCTCTCTCCCTTTGCTCTATTGCAGTGTTTCTTAACCTTTTTGGTATAATGGACCCCTTTTAAAAATTTTTAAGAAGTCACGGACCACCCCCTGTGAAAAAAATTATTGCAAAAAGCATCAATTATTAGAAAACATTTAATTTTATTATTTTAATAGTATTCAAAATTTTTAAAATTTAAATTTTTAATGTGAAAGTTGCTGCTGCTTTTCCTTAATTAATAAATTGGATTGGGGGATGGTATTCGGTAAAGCAACGCGCATATCATGTTCAACATTCAATTGATTTCGATATTTTGATTTTATTGTCACAAGTGTGGAAAATCCCGCTTCGCAAAGATTCACTGTAGCAAATGGAATTATAGCTGCCATAGCTCGCTTTACAAGCAATGGGTAGGCTTCCAAACATTTTAAAAATTAGGAGCAGTCAGCGAACCCCCAAAATATGACTCATGGACCCCTTAGGGGTCCATGAACCACAGGTTAAGAAACCCTGCTCTATTGTCTGCAGATTTTCGGACCTTTCGCTGAAGTATTTCTTACTAATAATCCTCACTTTTGTATATTGATCTCGTTAATGTTCGATACGCGTAATGTTTTTTTAGAATTTTAAATTTCTTTATGGCGTTAACTTCGTTATCTTTAATACTTAACTATTCGTAATTTTAATTTTATTAATTTGAATGTTCTTTTTTATCGTTTCCGTTTAACTTTCTGCGTTCGAATGGGAATAATTTCATTCTTCAGATTCACTTTTATTCAGGAATCTTGTATTACAATTAGTATTAATGAAATTTAAGAAGCGAACATCGCGATTTGCGTCGTTAAAATGGTTACGCCTCGATAAATATAAATGATTTACAACTACTTACTTCATATGTTTTTTTAAATCGCTCCCTCTCTATTCATGTTAACATGATTTACAATGCGATTTAATCTAGAATTGAGAGTCCCACACGCGTGATTTACGATTTCCCACAGCAACCTTTTACTTACTGACTTTATTACGTTAAATTGTGTAAAAGTATAGACCTAATTTGCGTTGAAAAAATATTTTCAACTAATTTCGGTTGTGGTCTCCAACCTTTCTTCAGATATTCGTATTAGTCTATACAGTGCCCCCCCAAAGCTGCTGGGCGCGTTCTTGGGCAAATTCTAAATCCCCCCCCAAACTATTCGTTTTATTTAGTGTAAAAATCCCCCCCCTCCCTGGTGGTGGCCCCTGAGTCTATAATTGAAAAACATAAATTTATATTATTTAAAAAAGCATATTTTATATTAGCAAGCTATTCCTCGTAGTGGACCGAAGAAAAAAAATCAGGACTTTTTTTGGAACAGTGCATATAGTATCCATATACCAGACTATTTTTAAATAGGGCAATTAACAAACTAAAATAAATAAATAAATGAAATATAAACAAAAGTTATTGCATCAAAAATCCCAATCTTTCGATTCGTTTAATCAATTCATTTAAAATACGCACTTGTATTCGTAGAAAATGAGATGCTTTGAACACGCACAAAATCAGGAATATTAAGACGAAAAGGTAAAAGTCTGGATAGAATATTTTTGATCAGGAAAATCAGGTCAACTACGAATCTGTGTGAATGACACACGTCCTTAAAGTTACATTTCTGAAGCAATGACAGTGCCAATTGGTTTTAATAAAATTGATTTTAAAAATTAGTAAGTGGTCTCAAACTTTTTTTCCACCACTGTATTCATAGAAAAGTGTAATCGTATAAGAAGCTATGCTCCTTTATTTAAAAAAATTCCGGTCCCTTGATCCTTGCTTAAAACTTGGTCACACTTGAACATTCTTTTTATGAAGGTGACTTATACGTAAGTTTCTCTGACTTCACTGCGGTCATGAAAGTGAATGAAACATAAGAGCACTTTGTGACAAACTTTATGTGAAGTTGTATTATTTATAGATTTATTTGATATCTAACCTAGTTTTTATACAAATAATTTCAAAATATTTTTAAATTTGTTAGTTTAATATTAAAGTCTGACATGATTTTTCTAGCACGCAAAAAAGTCAGAAACACCAGTATGCAAATAACAGATGTTTGCAACCAATTACAGTATATAAGACAACAAGTGCTTGGCAAAGTTAATAGATAGGCAAGTTATACAAATTTAAGCGACTTTTAGCATCTCAAGGTAACGATAAAATTTTAATTTTCATTCATATAACGAGTATGCCGAAAGTATCGGGAATACGGTATAAAATTAATTCTCTAACAATACTGCGGTTATGAAAGAACAGAACTAACAACGACTGGCGAGAATCACTAAACATTAAAGACGTGTAACCCTTCTTCAAATTACGAAGGATTTTAATGCATCAACAAGTATTAGCGTGTAAACTATCTAACGAACCATCGTTAATATGGAGAGCCTATTGAGGAAACCAAAAATAAAAACATTAAAATGAACTCGATTGCCAGATGAAACTTGAATAATCACATTTTTTCTCTCTCGTTAAAACATCCTCCAATGTGGCTTCATTTTTGACAAGAATCTCAAAATAGACATTACCCAAGTCAAAATTCTTAATGGTCCCATAAATTTTTTTTGATGGTTTACGTTGGTTTCAGTGCACGGCCGGATTATCCTATAGGCACACTAGGCAGGTGCCTAGGGCCTACGAAATTCAGGGGCCTACGAAAAACTTGGGAGAAAAAAATTTATTGACCAAAATAATTTAGCTTTAAAAACAACAAGTGTATTTTGCACAAAATTATGAAGATACAAATAAAAATATAATATTTTTCGGTAATAAATTATTTTGCAGAATCTTATGATCTAATATATTACTTTTTTGCGATTTTTGGATTCAACGAAATCTTGTATTATGCTGTCGAATTCCAAACTACGCAAAATGTCGTATTCAATAGACATAAGTGCGAGAGATGCCAAACGATCTTGATTCATTGTTGAACGCAAATAATTTTTTATAAATTTTAATCTGGAGAAAGATCTTTCTCCTTCTGCATTTGATCCAAGAATCGACAAATATATTCTTAATGCAATGTGAACGTTAGGAAAAGTATTCACAAGTTTATCTTTAATTTGAGCCTTCAACATTTCTTGTGCAGATTTATGCTCATACAAATTTGAAAATAGTAAAAATTCATCTACAAAGTTTTCCTCTAAATCGGAAGAGTAAATTTTCACCAAAAATGGTATTATCGATATCAACTGCAATATCGGCAGTATGTCGGTATTGCAGATAAAGTTAGATAAACAAATTCGTAAATTAAAACCCATATTAATAAAAATGTAAAAAAAAAATATGCAAGAAAATTTTAGCGGGGAAAGAGGGGAGGAATGGGGGGGCAAAAACGGCTATGCCTAGGGCCTACGAAAGGTATAATCCGGCTCTGTGCCTAGGGCCTACGAAAGGTATAATCCGGCCCTGTTTCAGTGCGATTAATGATGGTCCAACATTTGATGGTCATCATCATCCAACATTTTCCATTATGCGTTTATGCTTTTTGATATGCCAACAAACTTCCATCATTCCATAATGGAAAATACTACTTTAATACTATGATGGTTAGCCATCAAGAAAATTTTGATTTTCATGGACCAACAATCCACAATGGTTCCAACTATACATTTCCATGATGGATTAATGGAAATTTTTGGTGGTACCATTAAAAGAATTTGTTTCTTTTTTATGTTGGG
Organism: Parasteatoda tepidariorum; assembly: GCF_043381705.1. Lineage (NCBI taxonomy): Eukaryota > Metazoa > Arthropoda > Arachnida > Araneae > Theridiidae > Parasteatoda > Parasteatoda tepidariorum. The sequence goes on along the minus strand of NC_092215.1, from coordinate 58,747,668 downwards.
TCATCATAAATCAGTCCGAATTCCTACATCAGGATGATAATTGTTAATGATCGTTCCAACATTTGAATTCTAAGAAACTATGATGGAAATTTCTGATGGTTCAACATGAACAAACCATCAAAACAAGTTGCTATTCTTATGTTGGACCATCATAAATCAGTCTGAATTCCTACATTGGAGTGATGGTTACTTATGTTGGTAACCATTCAAAATTATAATGGTTCATGATGGAATTATTGATGGTAACCATCAAGATTAAGTTGGTCCATCAATGAAAACCAAAAAAAAAATTTGACTTGGTTAAGGGTCGTTGAAACCCTTTAATTTAGTTAAAACTCAAGTTCAAAATTCAGAAATGTAAGTTTTTAATTAAGACAAAATTTGTTTTTCTTTACCCATTTTAATAAATGTTTATAAAATTTTTAATTTTCTGATATGTATACTAAATTTTTTAAAAGTACTTCTATCCGCTGCTTTTTTAAATTTTTACTAAGAAAGTATCTTATTTGCTACAGATATGCAGCAAGTTATGCCTTGGATAATCAAAAGACATTTCAAGAAAATTATACTGCTTCACGAAGAGGTCGAAGCGGAGAAGATTGCAAACATCTCTACCAAGTATGCAACGAAGTAGAATAATGTTGTTAGCTGGACTGACAATACATATTTCATTGTACCATTTATTTATTGAATTTCATCTTTAGTTTTACACTGCTGGCAGCCTTTTTTTAATAAAATTTTTTAATATAACAAAGGTTTCATTTTGCAATGTTATTGTAAGATACAATATCTTTTGTAATGCTCACTCTTCAATAAAATTATAGAACACTTTAATTAGCTTAAAATAATTTCCTTTATTCCTCTTGATAAATCTTATTTATTCTTAATATATTTTTGGAACACCTTACATATATGTTGTTATAAATTCTAATTACGTCAATAACTAAAATCAATTATTCCTAAAATCGGTGATTGTTGGTAAAATGGTTTGAGATCATCACTATATTAACATCCAATCTGGAGATATTATGGCGCTTATCTCTAAAAATAATTTTATTCAAAATTATAAAACTCAGATAAAATCTTGCAAAATTATTTTAATATTTGGTTTAATAATAATAAAAAAAACTTTTAAGTATTAAAAACTTACTTGACATTAAATTACTACTTAATGTTAAAAAAAGGTTAAATTGTTCCCAGGAAATAATTTAACAAAGCTTTCAAAAAATGAGTAATTAATATTATCAAATTAGTGTCGCGAATATTATCACAATTATTATCAAAATTTTATAAGCTATTTACTCTCTGCAAAATGATTTTAATTAATAAAAGAATTATTTGAAATTAAATTTTAATGATAGAATTAAAATGCGATAAAAAAATTAAATAAAATTCCCTTAAAATTTATAAAAATATTAAGGAGAAAAATGGAATAGATGAAATGTTTGGTGAAAAATATTGTAGTCAAAACAATGGATACATTTTATTTCCCTCTCACGCAATACTATGATTTTTCATCACTTAATAAAATGACAGAATATAGAACGATATGTATTAAAAGTAAGTGCTGCAATAAGTGGAGAAACGCTAAAAACTCCGTTTTTCATTCATGCATCAAGTTTTTTCCCTTTTTGAAAATAACATGTGGAAATATTATCAAAACTTTTGTTTCTAACTGCATTTGATGTAAAATTCTTTCATCATAAATGAAGAGCCATTTAATTAAAAGTAATTCAATGCTTAATAAAACAGTTATTACAAAATGTAAACATGATGCATATACATTTATTCCATTTAACTCTTAACAAAAGTCAAGAAATTTTACTGCAAAATAGAGAAAACAATAGGGATTCACACCGCTTCTCCGTCACTATACCTCTGCACAAAAGGATAGAATGTTAAACGTTGTTGCACCTAAACTGTTTTGTGGTTCTACATAACTCTGAATCAAATCAGTTAGGTAAAAATAGTGCACTTAGTGACCCCCAAAATAGTGTGTAGACAAACTGCAAATAGGTGGATCCACCTAACTGGATTAAAAGTTATTCTGTTTTTCTTTCACGTTTTCTTCCTTACTGATACACGTAGTGACACAATGTCATCGATATGTTAACACATAAACTTGTGAGTGGAGATTCAGCTGACATTGTTCACCAGTGATTTTCATCAATAATGACCTTATCCCAGATGGAACCACAGATTACTGCCCAAACAACAAGATTTCACACACTATCGAGACAGTAAAGACCGCTAGCCACGCTTAAGTTCGAAAGCAAAATATAAAAAGCAAAATGCAACAAGCACGGTTTGCCAATGTGCATCAAGGCGCGTATTGCACGCATCGGCTTTGAGTTTTCAGTCATAGAAATTAAGACAGTTATTTTTTTTTATCAAACTAAAAACATTAATGAGTTGCGAAAGCAGAGAACCAATTTGTCAAATGTTTTCCTTTAGGTCAAAAAACATTTTTAAAAATAAATTATTTTTGGCAAAACAAGTTTTTATTCCTTACTTACAAGTAGATATCCAAACTACATATTTAATAAGTTTTAAAATTAATTGTATTTAAAATTAAATGGGTATAATTGAGATAAATTCATTGCCAATACACATTAAAATATGAAGATATATGAAATGAATAATGAAAAAGTTATAATTTAAAAGTTACATTCTTATCAACAGTTAAGCTCTCAAAGAAACAAAAAAAAAAAAAAGATAATATTTTGTCTCTAAATTTATTGACTTACTCCTTAATTCCATGAATAAAAAAATTTATTATCAATGAGATTTGATATCAATGAATAAAATTTTAAGTTGCTTACTAGTAAGTACTAGTTAAGTAAGTTTAATTATGACCCAAAGGATATTGGGCGAGAAAGTTTGAATTATGTGAAAAGATGTTTGCAATAAAAAATAAATAACAACTTAGTTTGAGGTTACCTTCAATGAACTTAGTGCAGATGAACGTTATCTTTCAAATATGAGCACCCAGGCCGGCTGAAGACTCCCCGTGAAGTAAATGATGACGTTTGCAAGTTAAATCTGTCGAGTCGCTAAGTCCTCCATGTTCCTATAACAAAGTTCTAGGAGTTTCCTTGTCTTCTGGATTGGTTCAAAATTACAAGGCTACGGAGTTGAACATTAGTAGTCGTAAACCCAAAAATTTGGTCGGCTGTTCAACGACGGATATAAAATAAAAAATATGAGCACTGTTATTTTAAAAGAAAATGTTTTAGTGAGCTTGGCACAAAAAGATCCTGGGAAAATGGGTCTTTTTGGTGTTAACAGCAATACACAAAGGCGCATTTATGCAAAATTCATTAAGGGAACAGAACATATATTAGAATTTTTCCAACTAACTTAAATTTTTTTTTAAATACATTTCTATCTCGCATATAAGCATCAATGTTTCATATAAAACTAAACATTAATAAACAATTGCGATAAAATGTTTCACTTTAGAATATAGGTATACGTTTAGAGATGACACACTTGCACCAGTCCTTCGCTTCTGTTCAAATTCTCGTAAACAAACCTGCCAACATTGGAGAAATAAAATAACGGATATTTTATTAGCGACATTTTTTAGGCTACGAGAAAAATTTTGATACGTCATGCATAATCATGTAAGTCAAAAAGAGAAATTCGAAATCTAAGCACTTACATATAGTGAAGAAAAAAATATGTACATAAATCTTAATTTTAAGAAGATTTTTTTAAACCATTATTTATAATTATTTACACTATTTTATCTTATAACCGTCATTGAACAGCAGACCCAATTTGGGGTTTACGATTACTAATGTTTAACTCCATAGCCTTGTAATTTTGAACCTGCTCCAGAAAACAAGGAAAATCCTGGAACAAGTATTGGGAAAAATTTGCCTTTGTGGAGGGCTTTTTGATGGAATTAACCCGCATTTTAATTACACGGAGAGGAAAATCACGAAAACCTCCTGCGGTTAGCCAGACGGTAAGGGGACTCTAACCCATGATCCATCTACCACTGAGGATATTTTATGTCAGCACTCTAGCACTTACGCAAGCTAGACTCGGAATTCATATCGACCAGTCATGGCTAGGATTCGAACCCGGTTCACCTCATTGGAAGGTAAATGCCCCTCAGCCATCACAGCTAGACTTAAACTATTAACACTCAACTTGCTGCAGTACTGGCAATAGCACAATGTGTTGAGGAATAAGAGAAAAAAAAATTCTAAATTTCTTCAACAAATACGGAGAAATTTGAAAATATACTAGTAAACAGGAGATAGTCATAAAATACAGGAATCTTCATTAAAAAATAGGAAACTTGGCAGGTATGCGCAAATTATTTTGATATTAAAGAATACTTTTATGCATTCTGAATGGACAATCTGAATTTTACAATTTGGATTAATTAACAGGTTAAAGTATTTAGTATGAAGCAATCTAAAACTATTGCACAATCTTTCAATTTATATTTATATAAAAGGATTATATCATAAATTTGTTGGATTATGAAAGTTTCATTGAGCTGAAATACAAATAGAGCAAGCCATTATATTTCCTCATCTCTCTTTGTCTCAAACATCAGCAAATGCTCCCTTTCATTCTGCTGAGAAAGAAGAGCGTCGTGTGAGTGCTCAGATGAGTTCTCTTTTTTGATAAATTCACGTTTTGTACTTATGCAAGCAATGGTGGAAAGTTAAAAGTTTCAGAAGGGTCAAGATTAACACAACTGTAAAATAGTGGATCACTTTTCGATAAGACTCTGGAAAAATAGAAATTATTTTTTTCATAATTCCAATTTTTTAATATGTATTATCTGTACAAAACTGTTTAAATTTTTACAAATTTTAATTTTAGAAAGGTTTTAAAAATGATTCAAATGCATTTTTGATAAAACTTTTTACAATTTGTTTCAGAAGTTTCCAAAACACCTGAAGTTATTTTGTAACAGCCTTGTATAGTATTTTTTTAATTGATTTTTCAGTAGTGAAGTATGTAAAAAAAAAAAACGCGTTTAAATTAAAATCATGGATATCCTTTCAGGTATTTGGAATTTTTAATAGTATTTACAAATGATTTTAGCTGATTTTAACTTAACACCTGTATTGATAATGTTAAACAGCTTTAATACTTCTGACAGTATTTTTGATTTTTTTTCTTCATATGTTATTGCAATTAAAATAGATATGACGATTTCAATTAAAAAAGACCTGATGATATTATTAAAGAACTAATAATTTAGTGAACTAATAAATTAAAAAGTTTTCAGTGACAGGCCAACAGGTACAAGAAAAAGAGGACGGCCAAACCTAAGATTTTTAGACTGTCTTGAAAAGGACCTACAAGTGTTAAAGATAATAAATTGGAGAACCTTGGCTAAGGGAAGAATGTCTTGGCATAGGCTTGTTGAGAAGGCCAAGGCCCATCCTGGGTTGTCGTGTCAATGAGAATAATAATTTAATTTTAAAAATCTTTTATAGAATCTGTTTGTATCATCTTTCATAACTCCTCTGTTGTATGAGCAAATGTGTGTAATTCAAAAAAATAAAGGAAATAAAATAAAAATATGGCCACCGAAGCTGACGTCTTCAGGGGGTACCAGCTCCGGAAGCCATAGAACAAAACCTTTTCTATTGAGAGAGTGGACAAATGTCAAAATTAGCTTTCTCAGTACCCCAAAGGTTTTGTAATAGTCCAGGAAGAAATACATATAATCAAATAAGAGAAATTTCAAACAAAAGTGAAGAAATAAAAACTCACAGCAAACCAGTCAAACAGCAATCTCACAAACTAACTGTGAAAGAAACATATGAAATAAAAGAAAACGCCCTCTATAAAATGCGCAGTAGGAAAAAAGGATAGTTAAAGTAAATTAGGATTAAAAAAATTTGCAATAATGTTGAAAGTTTTCGGGAGGCTGTGAATAATTTTTTGAATAATTTGAGTAATAATGATTTTCTTTATAATTATTGTAATGTTAATTTTTTGTCTAGGAAAATGATTGAGGAATACTCATTTCTTTTAACTGGGCGAAATTAAAGTCTCGATTGAGCAGCCCCAGTTGAGCATTATATTAATCTGTTAAGTAATCTACTTTTACTATTCTTTTTTCCTACAGCGCATTTTATAGAGGACGTTTTCTTTTATTTCATATTTAGTTAGTTTCTGACATTGCTGTTTGACTGGTTTGCTGTGAGTTTTTATTTCTTCACTTTTGTATTATATTCTCAAGTTTTTGTTTGAAATTTCTCTTCTTATTTGATTTTATGTATTTCTTCCTGGACTTTTACAAAACCTACGGGGTACTGAGAGGGCTAATTTTGACATTTTTCCACTCTCTCCATAGAAAAGGTTTTGTTCTATGGCTTCGGTGGCCATATTTTCATTTTATTCATTGTTTTTCTCTTTATTGCTTCAGTTATTCTTTCATTTGAAAATTCTGCTGCTTTTAAGCACGTTTCTTTCAAAGAAAGTTCTGTTATTATAGAATTTTATATTCTTTTACTAAAGTAATTTTTAAAAAGTGGTTTGAAAATCTTGTGTTTCTGTTCACACGAGTTATTTATGCACAAAAGAAAAAAAACTTTATATTAATTATAATAGCTAATTTCGATTACAAATAATGCCATACTGATGACAACAATCAATTTGTCAAACAGTAGTTTTTTTCTTCATTTAGATAATGTTAACATCTAATATAAAAAATTCGTAAATCAGTTTTATTAAAAAAATATAGCAATATATAGAGAAATATTAATATTTTCTGATGATACATTGCATTAATAATTCCTATATTGCCCAGCACTAATGATCTTCTTTGACCCTATGTGTAGAAGCCGCTTGAGAGATGAAATAATCTTGCATTAACTCTAGAAATGATTGCCAAAGAAATTACAAATTAATTTTTATTTGTAGCTTGAAGTTTAGCTTCTGATTTTTCAAATTCATTAGAACATTGTTAAAGTGAAATTGTTAATGCCTGTTAAACATGTAAAAAGCGCTGGAAATAAAAAAACGAATCACCCTGAATAACTTTCGTTCTAATGATCGGATTTTCACGAACTAAGTGTCAATCTTAATGGTTCCTGGGGGTGACCTCAAATATG